>NC_086172.1:81166680-81446680 GCF_023053635.1 Elgaria multicarinata webbii
GACCTGGAGTATTTTGAGGAAGCATGCAAACTGCTCTTAAAACATCCTAAGGTATGTCTGGGAGGGGGCGTTTTCTTCTGTATTATTATGGGACACAACAAATCCTCCTATTCCACAGGACTGTGCTGTGATACATGAGGAGTTTATCCCTCATTCTATAGCCAAAGTGATTCAATCAGAAGTTTTGCCTTGCTACCTTCAGCATGAAGGGGCAGGGATAATGGAATCCAACTACTTAAGCAATAATTCTTAACTAATCCCCCAGGAAGCAATATAAGAGGCTACAAAGATCTTTGTTGACTGGGATGTCCTTGTGACTAAACAGTATATAAGAGCCTTGGCCAAATTAAGGCCACCACTGACATGCTTAGAAACAATATCATGACCCTGGAGCAAAGGGAAAAGTTGCTGCAGATCAATACTGTCAAAAAGTTCAGTTACAGGGGAAGAAGCCCACCCACATGGCTGCGAGTTAATAGCTGCATCAAATAAACAACACTGTGCCATGGCACAGCAATGAAAGGGTAAATAGGGAATAGACACCCTCTAAGCTGTGTTTACATCACGGTCTCTCAAGTCTTTGATGAAGTAACTATTTTAACCTTTGGTATTTGTGTGTGTGTTTTTCCCCAGGTAAGAGGCCCAGGACTTGGAGCCATTGGATTATCCAAAGGATCAGAAATCGCACTGGCCATGTGTACCTTCTTGGAACCAATAGTGGCTGCCGTTTGCATCAACGGTGCCACGAGAATTACAGGTGCACCACTCCGCTTTCATGATGTCCATATCCCTGCTGTACCCTACATGTCAGAGAGGATTCTTATCAATGACATGGGGGTGATGTCCACTTTCCATGTCTTTGGAGATCTTGAGGATGAAAGGCATCAAGCCTCTGCCATCCCTCTGGAGAAGGCCCAGGGCCATGTGCTCTTTGTGGTGGGAGAAGATGACCACAGCATGAGCAGCAAGTTGTTTGCAGAGACAGCCATAGCCAGAGCAAAGCAGTATGGGAAAAATAATTGCACCTTGCTGTCTTATCCAAAGGCTGGGCACCTAATACAAACCCCGGGATGCACATTTTGTTGCATCTCTCCAATTGGGGGTAAACCTGTAGTGTGGGGAGGTGAAGCAAAGGCCCACGCCAAAGCCCAGGAGCACTCCTGGAAGGAGATCCAGAAATTCCTTGAGCTTCATCTCGGCCCAGCTAGAAGTAGCAGTTTGTGAAGGAAGACAGGTTGTGTGGCTTTTTCAAATAACCCCAGAATATCACAGGGCATGCAGTTTTTTCTTCTTCCATTGAAAACTACCTCCATGTCACTATTTTGTCACAAGTGAGCAACAAGATGGACATTTTTATAATGGGAAAGAGCCACTATGAACCAAGAGTTGTTCTTGAATCTGGGTGACCTGGTTTCAATTCAAGTCCATTGCCATGGATTCATTATTCTACATTTACAAGCCAGCCATTCTCTTTGGAGCTTTCTTTCGGATTCTTAGCTCTTTCATTTCCACAAACAGGGACAAGGAGTCCAGAGCAGCCTATCTAGCTATATCACTGGCTTGCAGTCAATTCTACATCTTATTTGGTTATGATACTGTCATTATCAGGGATGGATAAATCTGACAGTTTCGCTTTTCACCACATTCACTTTTTTATGTCTCTGATTCTTATATCTCAGGTTCTACAAAGACTGGAGACCTGCTTTTTTTCTATTTACGATCTGGGAATCTGGATTAGGTTGTGGGCCCCCTCAGGTGGTAGGCTGGAGGAGGGGGTGGCTTTCCCTTGTGGTTGATCCAGCTATGAGCACTCATATTATTAATGTTTTTGTCCTCTTGAAAGAAAAGAAGCAGACCAAATGGAGAAAAGGAAGAGAATTACAAGATGGGGCAGCCAAACTAGAATATCATTATGAGCATTTCTTGCCGGTACATAAAACAGGAGTTGGTCAGTTCTGGTGAACAACACTAAGCTGCTTTTCCATGGGTCTAGGAGCCCGTCGTGATGATGACACATTGGCACCATGATTTCACTCCTTTGGGATTGTCCCCATGCCAAGGAGCGAACGGAGGGTTCACATCCATCAGAGGAGGAGACTGCTGCTGCTCACGCTGCCACCCCTCACAGCTGTACTGCCGGCTGTCCCTCCCTGGCTTTCCCCACCTCACTTTATTCTCCCTATGCAAGAGGAAGCATGAGGACATTCCAGCAACCATTCAGCTCGCCAGCCCACCCCTGTCCCACTGCCTTGGTGGACAGCGACCAGTCCGGGGTCGCCATCTGCCCACCTCACTCCAGAGAAAAATGTTGGGGTGAGTCCCCGACTTCTTTACTTTGGAGCTAAGCCCCAGAATGGCTCCGCAGTGGTTGCTGTGTCGTAAAAGCGACACAGCACCACTGCGGAGCCACCCCGGGACTTTCCCCTGCATGTGGACAACTCCTAGGCTTCATGTGAGTGAGGCAATTACATGGGCAGGCCAATTAGTTAGGTCTTTCCCATGGAGCTCTCCCCATCCCTCCTGGCAGATCGCCAATTTCATGAGAAATTCTTGTGTGGTTGACCCACTTCAGCCAAAGTAGTTAGGCAATTTACCTTCCAGCCCCCAGGCCACGGGAGCGCCTCCTTGAAAAGCAGCTCTGGCACGGCTGTGCCTACAAGGCTCCAGAGTTCTTTTGCATTATTATTATTATTATTTATTTATATAGCACCATCAATGTACAACCAAAGCTGTGCTCTAAGAAATACCTTTCTCAGTGAAGCAACACAAGACTGAAAACTGTCAGCCCACTGAGAAAGAAATTCCCGGCTCCAAAGTAAGCAAGCCCAGCCTTGCTTAGAGGTTAGCATTTCCTACAGTTTTTGAGGAGCTAAAGATACCAGGAGATATGAAATAATGATCAGAGGTCTGAAGCGCCTCCTTGAAAAACAGCTCTGGCATGGCTGTGGCTGCCTTTTGCACAACTGGGTTTGGTCAATGCCCACGGCACTAGAGGTGAAGAAATGGCACAGAGTAGGTGCTGTCTGCATGGGTTGGCAGATATATAGAAACATATGTCGATATATAGAAACATATGTCAATGCAAAAGTAAAATACACATTAGAAATACATCAAAACACAGATGAAAATGCAGTGGAAACTTATACCTCAGACTTTGATAACTAGAATTCAATTTTACTATAGTACTAGTAACATTTCTGGATCCGTAGGCACATTTTACATTTTGAAATGTGTTCATGGGTACTACCAAAAATTCCATGGGGCGGATGGTTGCATCTTCCCCATTCTCCTATCCCTTCCACCTTGCTATTTACTCCTCTTTCCCTCCCCACTCATTATTTCATTCCTCCTTCTTCCCCCCATCCCCTGCTTACTATTTACTTCCTCCTTCACCCAGCCCACCCACCGCTTCCACTCACTATTGCCTCTTCTCCCTCACCTGCGGGGGAAGGAAATGCTTGGATGTGGCAGCAGAAAGTGGGGAAAAGAGGAAGGGGCCGAGGGGTCTGGCAGGCACCATGTTGCCAATCCCTGCTATATACTAAACAAAAAAACTTTTACCAGCAGAACAACAAAACACTCTTTTTTTAATCCCAAACAAGTTATCTCAAAATCCACTCTTCCTTCTACAGCCCAAGAACAGACAGAATGCTACTCCGAATTCAGCTTAATTTATTTCCACTGAAGTCACGACTCCCTTAAAGACCAACATTATACTTCGAGAAACAGTCTTTTGCAACTGGAAACAGACGTTTCTTACAAAAACATAGATAAATCAAATTTGTCATTAAGCCCATAGGGAGACACAGTTTACAAAGTAAAAAATCTAAAACGTCTCTCGCTGACAGAGTAAAATATGTGGAGCCTGTCCCCTATAATGGCAAAACAACAACCCTCAGATCTGCAAGTAAAATAATGCATTCCCCAAAATGCGTTCTTAATGGGGCATTAAGAGTCTTTGTCTTAATCTTACTTTTGTGTTCACTGATACATAATCCCAAAGTCCTACTCATTTGTCCAACACACACTAAGGCTCTTGGCACGATATTATGTAAACCACATTGTTAGACCACAAGTGGTGAAGTCTCTTAATCTGAAAACCTTCCTACGTTTGAAATTAGTATATTGTTTCAGCTGTAAGGATTGTGCACAGCAAACACAACGCCCACATTTAAAATGTCCACTTGTCATGGAGAGTCTAATCCTGCTATGAATTAAATCTGAATGTACAGTTTAATCATTTATACTACGTGGCCTGCACTTCCCTATAATTGGTAAATTTTGATAACCTGGGAAATCTTTATCTAGATGCCAATGTTTTAGAGCCGTACACTTCCTGGTAAAGGACATGTTGTTATATTCCAATGAACAAAACAGTTATTATGAATACGTTTCTTATCTAATAAAAGCCCATTGTTGTCTCTCAGCTGTATTTTTCTCTCTTCTAATAATCCTCTGATGGAACCTTTGTAGTCTCAATTGCTGACCGTACTCTTCTCTACATTGCTTTTACACCTATACATTGTTGCAATTACATTTTAATCTTAACTGTGCAAATGGTAAATTGTCCCTTAAATTAACTGAGTAATAACTTGTACCATGAAGGAGCACTAAAGTTAGTAACTGAATATGGGATATTGGAAAGAACATCTGGCAAATAAACAAAAAACAAACAAGAACACAAAGGTGAGAGATATTTTAAATAGAAATTTAAATAGTTTAATTGAATTTCTTTTTCCTCTCTTGGAAGGAAGCAATTTAGGATTAATCTAAATGCTGCATTAAATACATAGCATGCAGATGATGTAGACTTTCTTTTTTACCGTTGATTAAATGTAAAGGTTCAATCTGGATTAGGACACAAGTGAGGGAAGTTTAAAATGTCCCCGTCCCCCCAGCTAAACGTGGGCCCTCTGGGTGGGGTTGGGGTGGGAACCCTCCACTGAACATCTTTAAAGAAGTGTGTAGTTCGGCCCTAAGAAAGAACTGAGACCCAGACTGCAATCTTAACTCCGTTTACCAGGGAGTAAACCACATGGGATTTAGGAGGGTTTACCTCTGAGTAAACATCTATGTGATTGCACTGTTAGTAATTGATGACTAGTAACCATTCTATTTTTAACGCCTACGGGGTTTTCATCCCCAGTCATATTTGCAATATCAGGCATTTCCCTTTCTCTAGGGCAGGATGTACACTACTGCTTTAAAATGGTTTAAAGCAGTGACAACTGTTCTCAAAGTGTCATATCCTGCTTGGTACAGACCTGGCCCTGCAAACAGGCAGGTTTTCCTACAGCAGTTCAGGCTTGCAAGTTTCCCTTAGGGTTACTACATCAAAAAGACACTGGCTTTGGTGTTGCAATATTTGAAAACTGGGCAGATAAAAAAAGCACACCCATTATGTCAGTTATGTTTTGTGAAGCTGTGATGAAAGAAAGAAAGAAAATCAGCCAGGTTTAGTGTCTTACTGCCTTCCCCATTTTAAAATTAAGGGCAAAGTGTACAGTTGATTATATTTGGTCTGAAGGTCTACAGCCAAACTCACCTCTTCCCCTCCTGTTTATGTGAACCTTTGCCCTTTTCTCAGTTTCTTCTCATTCCTCTGGTCCCACTCTTTCTTCCAGCTCTCCTTTTCCAGGCCCCACAGCTGCCATCTTCTGAGGCCCCTTCTTTCTCTAGTCCCTTCTTCCTGCCCTGGAAAGGAACCTCTCGTGCAAGCTCTGAGTCGTTACTGACTCTTGGAGGGATGCCAGCTTAACCTGAAGACTTTAACCAATGGCAAACTGGGGCCCGTATGCCTGCTTCAGCCTCCTATGACATCGCAACAGCTCAGTCAATCACTGCTAGGGCTTTAATCCTCACCATTATCATCATTGCTTCCTCCGCAAAAATCTTTTAAGGCACAATCCTATGCCTGTTTATGCAGTGGGGGGACGTCCTACAGCTCCCAGCATGCCCATACAGGCTGGGGCACGCTGGGAGTTGTAGGACTTCTTTCCCGTTTAAACAGGCATAGGATTGCGCCCATAGTGCATAACCATCTTAAACTTTTAAAGCTGTCCTCAGCTGTCTACCAAATCCCTATAACTCAATTATGTAAAGGTTAATTGTTTGTGACAACGTCTCCTAGGCCACCTGTGTAATAGGTGACAGGCAAAGCAATCCTATCCTCTTCATTAGAGGGGGCATATGCCGCTGTTCTACAAGAGCCCTCTACAACACAGCACCCTTGGGCTGGACAGTCCATACAGCCCTCCTTTGGACAAGGGTTCAATCCTCACATGGAAGAAAATACTCTTTTGCCAAACAACCAAGGGAAGGGGCTGGGAGGTGCATCTGGTGCAGCCACAGACAGCAGCAGCCTCCAGTTATGTAGGTCTTGGAGTTGGAGGAGGAGATGGGAGTTCAAGGCATGGGGTGGACTGCACCAACCCGCTCCTTGTTCCTCCTTAAAGAGGAACTACACATTGAGAAAAACAATCTGGAAGTATGGAGGCATATCGGAGAGGACATGCAGTGCAGAGAAGAGAATTTCTAGTTACTGCCACTCACATGAAAACTTGCCAGCTTGGCCAAGTACGTTTTATCATGGGATTTTTGGGGGGCTGTCTATATGTGTGTGGTGGCCCACTGCACAGGCATCCCGGAGCTTTCCCCTGCTGCTCCGGGGTTGCATCAGAGGCATGCGGGGGGGGGGGGATGGTGACCCCTGATTGGTCGGCTTCTGCCCAGGCAGGAAGGAGGATGGGATCTGAATAGCCACCAGAACACCCCTGGACTGCCTCCATGGGGAGAAGAGTCTCCCTTTTGCAGATTCTCCCTTCCCCTGGTTTCATTCACCAGGGGCTCGTCCACACGGGCGCTTTGTCCCTGGATTGCTTCGGAGTGGCGGCAGGTGATCTACATGACTCAGCCGCCATTCTAAAGTGATCCAGGGGCAAAGCTCCAAAGCTCCACACTAAAGAAGTCAGGGACTTTTTTTAGCTTGACGCAAGGCTCTGCGCCTCTGGGAAGCCTTGTTTAGAAAAAAAAATAATCAAATTTAAAGGGGGGTTGGAAATGCGACCCTTCGCGTTTACGGCTAAAGAAAAAGGGGAAAAAACACGTCAGTCCCATTTCCCCCCTTAAAACCCCCACTAACCAGAGAATAGGGAGTGCAGATGCTCCCAGGTGCCCCTGGACCGGCCTCGTGGGTGCTTGAGTGAGCGGGCGTGGTGGTGCTGGAAACTGCTCTCTTTCCCATGTAGTCGCTGGGAAGGAGCGTCAATGCGGCTGCGCCCCAGCTCGCCCCACCAGGCACAGCATTACCAAAGTCATACAGATGAGGGCCAGGGAGGGATGACGGCGGCGGCAGCTCCCCCTTCCCATCATTCATATAAACCTCGCGCTTGCTCCTTTGCAAGCCTGCAGGAGCGAAAGCACGGGGTTTGGGGGGAATGCGGTGCCAACTCAGCACTATGAAGATACAGTATGTACTGCTACTGTTTTCAAGCTATTTTAAATCATTACAATAGCTTGAAAGTAAAGTTGCAATTTGAGAGAGTTCTTAAAAACACCCCTTAGCACCACCTACTGGCATGTCCCTTCTTCACCAGAGCTACATCGCCAGGTCCAAGAGTGTGGCTAAAGGAGGGATACATTTCTGAACTCATTGTGTACTCCACGGTACACAATGAACAGATTTGTATGACACAAGGGTGTTTAATATGCCATATTGGCTTATTAAACACCCTTGCACGTGCCACCCGATTTCCCTAATTACCCTCACCAAGTGTGGTTTGTTGTTATGTGCAAACCCTGTGAAGCTGGTTGACTCGGGTAGTTAACAAACCACTCAGAACTACCCCAGGCAGCCACCCTCCCTAAGTTTGCACATAACAACGAGTTGAACCCAGTGAGGGCTCAGCCTTTGTGTCTTGCGAACCGGGCCAAAGAGTAGGAGGCGTCGGTAGAATGGGGTAGAAAGGAGGACACCCCAACAAACCAGAGAAGATAGCCAAATTGAATACATTTATTTCCCTTTGGATCTATAGTGTCTTTTCAAAGGAGGGAATCATATCCTGTTGTATTTTAGGTTTAATATTTTTGTGAACTGCCCAGGAAGCTTTGACTACTGGACAGTATAGAAATGCAATACATAAACATTATGTATTTCCTCTATTTCCAGTGTTAAGGCTGTGAGTACTGATGATGATGTCACCATAACAGCACTATCCATGCACAAGAGGAACATGTCAGCAGAAGTAGAAAAATTCTTTAGGAGAAAATACCCTAGGATGGTAGTGGGGACCCAAAAACAGTCCAATGAAGTCATAGAATCATAGAATAGTAGACTTGGAAGGGGCCTATAAGGCCATCGAGTCCATCCCCCTGCTCAATGCAGGAATCCTCCTCAAAGCATCCCTGATAGATGGCTGTTCAGCTGCCTCTTGAATGCCTCTAGTGTGGGAGAGCCCACAACCTCCCTAGGTAACTGGTTCCATTGTCGTACTGCTCTAACAGTCAGAAAGTTTTTCCTGATATCCAGTGTGCTTGGGGACACAGAATGCTGACTGCTCTCTCTCTCTGTGTGTGTGTGTGTGTGTGTGTGTGTGTAAAAGTGGGGTGTGCGGGATAGAATGAAGTATCCTCCTAAGACCTCCGTCAGATGGGGGGAAATCACGGTTCCCTACCATCACTTCCCCACAATACTTCCTCTTTCTTCCCTGAGAAAAAAGAGGAAGTAAACAAAGACCACGTGGCCCATTCGGAGGCTGTTTTCATCCCGCCACTTTTCCTGCACAAAGCAGGAAGTGGCAGCACATTCCGTTTCCTAAAAAAAAAAAAGTCAGATTTGGGGGGTTTCTATTTTGTCAACGGGAAAAGGCAAGAAGGAGCAGGAGGCATGCAGGTGGTGAACAGCGTTGTCTAAAGGACACGTGAAAAACCCTGCGTGGACAGTAGCGTGCGTGCAATAAAATGCTCGTCTGATGAACCCCTATATAGGAGCAATCCACATTGCAACACTTTGTTGTAGGTTCCCCTTGTCAAGGTCTAAATCCTATGATAAACCACACTAAGTCATGGCAATCATATCAGTGACAAGGATACAATCTGGGGCTCTGAGAATCAAACAAGTCTGGCAATTCTGGGTTGCATTGTCTTTAGTAGCTGTGTGGCAAGAAGAGATCCAGTTGGAGAAGCTTTTCCAACCCTCACGGATGGGGGAAGCTTCACTTGCAGAATTTCTGCTGGCCATGCAGCATTTTTAGTGTGGGTAGGGAGTCCCCAGCCAGTGGACAGAATCAGCCCGCTGAGGCCCCTCCCAGCAGGGGCTTTGCACACTCCTCACCTTTCCCGTGAAGTTTGATGCTTAAAGGCACAGGACCCCTGGCAGGAAGCCAAAAGTTTGCAATCTAGGGGGAAAATTCAAAGCACAAGGAAAGAGATGAAGGGAGGTGAGCAGATGAAAGGTCAAAAGAAAATGGAAGGGTAAGATGGTGGATATAAAGAGAAAGGACAGCTGCTGCCTGCATCTATGCCAATATAAGCCTATTGAATTCAGTGGGATTAACTCCATAGGAGTGCAACCTTCATGGAAAAATACTTCTGGTCTTACACCAACACCCTTTCTCAATCCAGAGCACAAAAAGGGTGAGAAAGAACTGGTAGAAAGGTGCCTATTGGGATGGATAGTAGATACATTTCTCCTGGGGTTGAGTCATGTACTTTTGACCTGATCCCTCATTAGTCCCTCAGGTGCAAACGATGCTCGCTGAGTTCTCACTTCAGCCAACCCACCGCCTTCACTGACTCTATAAAGCCCTGGTCTTCAACCAGCTCTGTTCATATAAGTGGTGTGGCTGTCTGGTAGTGCTCCTTGTGTGGTCGCTGCAGCCATGGGGCTGGGCTGCAGGGGCTTTGTGGGTTTGGGGCTCCTGGTGATTCTGGGGCTATGTCATGGGCAAAACGCCGTCTGGAGAGTTGGTTCCTTAGCCCTGCAGTATCAGTATAACTGCGGAGAGTATAGCATGCAGCTGCTTGTGTTTCCTAGCCCTGGCCGAGATGTCCGCTTTAAAGTTGTGGGTAAGAAGAATGTTTCTCACTTCCTGAAGTGGTAACGATAAGTTTGGTTGTTTTCCTGAAAATCAGTTTGTTGACTATGTGGGTTTCTTGCTTTTGTCAGAATGAGAAGAACCTTGGGGCTCTAGAAGCTCTAGCTGGAATAGATGCTGAACACCCTAGTTGCTGCTTTTGTATGTTCCCTGACCATGGAGAGGAGAGCCAGTAACCGTTATATCCTCCCCTTTAAGTTAAGAAGATGTACAAAGCTGGTTCAGGGTTCCTAAATTGAATTCCAAGAATAAGCTTTCTAACCAAAAAGAACAGCTATAGGCTTTCTGAACCTGTTTAATCTATTTCCCTCAAATCTTTATTGAGAGCCTGTATCTAGAGCTGTCTTGCTCCGACAAGCATTCAGCATGACTAGATCTCTCTTTTCTCTTGGTCAGCCTTCCCCAACCAGATGTGTGGCATGGCTGGCTGGAGCATGCTGGGAGTTGTAGTGCAGGTTTCTCCAACTTGGGAACCAGGTTGGAGAAGTTTGCTTTTGGCTTTGCCAAGTGCCCTGATGTAGGCTTTAGCAGTTGGGTCTCCATAACTAGGGTGAGATACTTAATCAGAGAGGAGGTTTTCAAAGCTGTAAAACTCATGAAGACACAAAGAGAGTTGCAGTGTGTAGATATGCAGCTAATCTAAATTTGCGTGGGGGGGTGAGAACTGAAAATGATAAGGTTAACTCAAAATAAACTCGCTCCTTAAACCTGACTTCTTTATCAATAAGTGTTTTAAACTGCTATATAAGTGTCTGACTAAGGCTGTAGTGCTCTGCAGGCTTAATCTGCTTCAAGCAGGACCTATTTTCAAGTAAAACAAGCATGCGTAGGATCAGGCTGCGTTGTCGGACTTCCGCTTGACTGAACTGCGGAGGAAACTCAAATAATTGCAGCACTAATGAGAGTACGTTGGTCAGCCTTCTCCAACCCAGTACTCTCCCAATGTCTTTGTCTACAACTCCCATCATCCCTGGCTAACATAACCTATGATCAGGAATTATAGGGGTTGCTGTTAGCACATCTGGAGAGCCCTGGGTTGAGGAAGGGTGATGTGGGGGTGATGAGCATTGTTAGAGGAATGGCTCTTGAAGCTTTTCCTAGCATTATCCTTGGACTTCATAGCTATTGAACGGCTGATGCTGCTTCTACCACCACCTAGAAACAGCTACTCAGGCACTAACCTCCAAGGCAGGGTCCCCAGCCTTTTTGGACCAGTGGGCACATTTGGAAATCTGAGAAACTGCTGTGGGCACCACTACAAAATGGCTTCTATAGAGGATGTGGCTAGTCACATAATCAAAAGAGGGTCTGGCTAGTCGAAAGAGAGGTGTGTGGGGGAAATAGTGAGGGTAGAGTTTGGAAGGGAGGAGGAAATAGCCATCCAAAGAAATAGAGGGGAGAGAAAGAGTGAGGCTAGAGGTTAGGGGTGAGGAAAACCGCAAGATAAGAGGTCTGTGTGAGGGAAAGAGTGAGGCTGGAAGCTGGGAATGGCGAGGAACAGCTGGATAACTGGGAAAGTGGGAGAGAAAGAGCAAGGCTTCGGAAAAGGAAAGAAAGAAGAAGGCTATGGACTGGGAAGGGAGAGAAATAGTGATGACAGTGGTTGAGTAGAGGGTAGAGATTGGGGGAGGGGGGAGAAAGAGAGAACGCAAAGGGAAAAGCTCTGTGTGCCCAGAAGAAGGTGGGATGGGGCCAGGAAGACCTTTTTATTCTCCCAGTATTTTAACAGTTTATACATTAATTTTAACTTTGCTGTTTTAAATTTGTATTTTTGCATTGCTGTTTTTATCTTGGTTGTGCTTTTATACTGTATTTTATATTAGGGTTTTATACTGTTTTATACTTTGAATTGTCTTAATTTTGTAAACCGCCCAGAGAGCTTCGGCTATTGGGCGGTATAGAAATGCAATAAATAAATAAATAAATAAATAAATAAATAAATAAAACTCTTCCAATCCCTTCCTGCCCGCTGAACAGCTGGTCAGGGGCAGGTTCAAGAACAAGTAGGAGAACCTGGCACTACAATATTTTCCAAGTTTTTGTTGTTGTTGTTGTTGTTTTAATTAAAAATGTTTGAAAGTGGCAGGGCTTGGAGAGCATTTCAGCTGCTGCATTGGAGTCCTCTGTCCTAAGGATCACTTATCTGAAGAGCCTTAAGAGCCTCTGCCAATGCTTTTCCCTGCAAGTACTTGTTGAATAATTATGCCTTTTGAGGTCTGATGCATTAACTCTTACCAACAGATGAGTTTGGGACAGCCTTTGAGGTTTCAAATTGCTCCATCTGCCGTCACTGGATCACATCTAATAACAGGACGGTTGCTTTCTCCGCGGGCTACGATGGTTGCCATATACTGAAGAAGGTGAGACTTGCCTCATGCGGTGCTAGTGGCAGCGGTGGAGGCTCTCAGTGGAGTTCTATGCTGCAGTTCTGAGTCATGCGATAGGATTTGTATGAGCCTCTGAATTGTGCCCTTCCTCCAAAGAGTTCAGGGTCAAGGGCAATCTACAATCAACCTTCACATCTCCATCACATGAAGAGGAATTGCCCATTCACATCCTTGTGTTGGCATGGATGCCTTCAAGGGAAAGCCTACATGTAGAAATTCCACACGTTTAGGACCCTGATCATACATTACATGCATAGGCTACTTCTTGCCCTGTGAGGGACTTTAGGCTGTAAGAGTGACTAGTCCAAGGCTACCTAGGGAGCTTCAAGACTGAGCAAGGATTTGAACTGGGGGGTCTTGCCATGCCACAATAATAATAAATAAAATATTTATTTCTTACCTGCCTCTCCCTCTGGATCGAGGCAGGGACCAACATTGAATATAAAAATACTATAAAATACATAAAACTGATTAAAACATATAAAACTAATACGTTATTAAAATAACAGCCAGGCATCTTGAAATTCGACTGGGTAGGCCTGCCGGAAAAGATCAGTCTTTATAGCTTTTTTTAATTTGGAAAGACTGTTAAGTTGGCGAATCTCTCCCGTCACAATACCAACCAAGTCCTGGGTATAACATAGATTGAAGGCCTAATCTATTGGAAAGTTTGGGGTATAGGATAGATGGTAGGCCTAAGTGGTCCATTGGGTCATTTCCAATTTCTATTTTCATGGCTATGCCAGTATGATTGATGAGTAGGGATGGGGAGTATGCAGAGTACAATTATCAGAAAGGGTGGGTCTTTCAGCACTAGAGAAGGGGAATGGGCTAAGGATCTTGGCCCACTAGCATAGCAAAAGCCCTCTGCCAGAGAAATGAGATCTGTTTTGCAAACATCCAAGAAGAGCTGTAGCAGGATCCTTTCCATCTGGTACCAGAAAATCCAGTCGATTGGGTTAGTCAGTATTCTCCAGCCAAGCCAAAAACAACTAACGTCACTACTAAAAGAAGATATATAGGATTACAGTAGGGTTATGATAGCACCTTATTAGAGACACTGTAGACTAAGATTTTGTAAATGTCCAATCCCTGCTTATGTCATAAGTCGTATCTGTGAAAGAAAGCTATACCATAACATTCTGGTTCAATGTCTTCACAGGATGGTAGGAATCATTTGAAAGTCCGTTTGGAGGAACTAACAAGCAACAGAATTGCTGATGCCCATGATGTCAACATGATCTGCCCCAAGCCACAAGAACATATCTCTGCACCAGAGAGCAATATGCGTTACGTGCCACAGCCTGGCCAAGTGCACCCGGTGCAACAGCCTGTCTTAGTGTACCCAGTGCCACAGCCTAGCCAAGTGCACCCAGTGCCACAGCCTGGCCAGGTGCCTCAGCCCCAGCCCAGCCTAGTGCACCCAGTGCCACAGCCTGGCCAGGTGCCTCAGCCACAGCCTGAATTAGTGTACCCAGTGCCACAACCTGGCCAAGTGCCCCAGCCCAGCCTAGTGCGTCCAGTGCCTCAGCCTGGCCAGGTGCGCCCAGTGCCACAACCCAGCCAGGTGCCTCAGCCACAGCCTGAATTAGTGTACCCAGTGCCACAACCTGGCCAAGTGCACCCAGTGCCTAGGCCCCAACCCAGCCTAGTGCGTCCAGTACCACAGCCTGGCCAGGTGCGTCCAGTGCCACAGCCTGAATCAGTGTACCCAGTGCCACAGCCCGGCCATGTGCGTCCAGTGTCACAGCCTGGCCAGGTGCCTCAGCCTGGCCATGTGCGCCCAGTGCCACAGCCCGGCCAGGTGCCTCAGCCTGGCCATGTGCGTCCAGTGCCACAGCCCGGCCATGTGCGTCCAGTGCCACAGCCCGGCCATGTGCATCCAGTGCCACAGCCCGGCCAGGTGCCTCAGCCTGGCCATGTGCATCCAGTGCCACAGCCTGGCCATGTGCGTCCAGTGCCACAGCCCGGCCAGGTGCCGCAGCCTGGCCATGTGCGTCCAGTGCCACAGCCTGGCCATGTGCCACAGCCTGGCCTAGTGCGTCCAGTGCCACAGCCTGGCCATGTGCGTCCAGTGCCACAGCCTGAATTAGTGTACCCAGTGCCTCAGCCTGGCCAGGTGCCTCAGCCCGGCGTAGTGCAGCCAGTACCACAGCCCGGCCATGTGCGTCCAGTGCCACAGCCTGGCCAGGTGCCACAGCCTGGCCTAGTGCGTCCAGTACCACAGCCTGGCCATGTGCGTCCAGTGCCACAGCCTGGCCAGGTGCCTCAGCCCGGCCTAGTGCGTCCAGTGCCACAGCCTGGCCAGGTGCCACAGCCTGGCCTAGTGCGTCCAGTGCCACAGCCTGGCCTAGTGCGTCCAGTGCCACAGCCTGGCCTAGTGCGTCCAGTGCCACAGCCTGGCCAGGTGCCTCAGCCCGGCCTAGTGCGTCCAGTGCTACAGCCTGGCCAGGTGCCTCAGCCCGGCCATGTGCGTCCAGTGCCACATCCTGTCCATGTGCCCCAGCCCGGCCAGGTGCGCCCAGTGCCACAGCCCGGCCATGTGCGTCCAGTGCCACAGCCCGGCCAGGTGCCTCAGCCTGGCCATGTGCGTCCAGTGCCACAGCCTGGCCATGTGCGTCCAATGCCACAGCCTGGCCTAGTGCGTCCAGTGCCACAGCCTGAATTAGTGTTCCCAGTGCCTCAGCCCGGCCAGGTGCCTCAGCCCGGCCATGTGCGTCCAGTGCCACAGCCTGGCCAGGTGCCTCAGCCCGGCCTAGTGCGTCCAGTGCCACAGCCTGGCCATGTGCGTCCAGTCCCACAGCCTGAATTAGTGTACCCAGTGCCTCAGCCTGGCCAGGTGCCTCAGCCCGGCGTAGTGCAGCCAGTACCACAGCCCGACCATGTGCGTCCAGTGCCACAGCCTGGCCTAGTGCGTCCAGTGCCACAGCCTGGCCTAGTGCGTCCAGTGCCTCAGCCCGGCCTAGTGCGTCCAGTGCCACAGCCCGGCCTAGTGCGTCCAGTGCCACAGCCTGGCCAGGTGCCTCAGCCCGGCCTAGTGCGTCCAGTGCCACAGCCTGGCCATGTGCGTCCAGTCCCACAGCCTGAATTAGTGTACCCAGTGCCTCAGCCTGGCCAGGTGCCTCAGCCCGGCGTAGTGCAGCCAGTACCACAGCCTGGCCATGTGCGTCCAGTGCCACAGCCTGGCCATGTGCGTCCAGTGCCACAGCCTGGCCATGTGCGTCCAGTGCCACAGCCTGGCCATGTGCGTCCAGTGCCACAGCCTGGCCATGTGCGTCCAGTGCCACAGCCTGGCCAGGTGCCTCAGCCTGGCCTAGTGCGTCCAGTGCCACAGCCTGGCCATGTGCGTCCAGTCCCACAGCCTGAATTAGTGTACCCAGTGCCTCAGCCTGGCCAGGTGCCTCAGCCCGGCGTAGTGCAGCCAGTGCCACAGCCTGGCCATGTGCGTCCAGTGCCACAGCCTGGCCAGGTGCCACAGCCTGGCCTAGTGCGTCCAGTGCCACAGCCTGGCCAGGTGCCTCAACCTGGCCATGTACGCCCAGTGCCACAGCCTGGCCAGGTGCCTCAGCCTGGCCATGTACACCCAGTGCCACAGCCTGGCCAGGTGCCTCAGCCCAGCCTAGTGCATCCAGTGCCTCAGCCTGGCCAGGTGCGCCCGGTGCCTTGGCCCCAGCCCAGCCTAGTGCAACCGGAGCTTCAGCCCGGCCAGGTGCGGCCTGTGCCACAGCCTGAATTAGTGTACCCAGTGCCACAGCCTGGACAGGTGCCTCAGCCCCAACCTGGCTATGTACTCCCAGTGCCTCGGCCCCAGCCCGGCCTAGTGCACAGCATAGGTATGTGATCACTTTTCAATTCTCAATGTGTATTAATGTCAATATCTCAAGTATGCAAGAGGCAACTTCCCCATTAACTCTGCTTTCTGCATTCATGTATACAATTGAAATGGTTGTTTCAGAAAGTAGACAAGTTGAAGTACAAGAATATGATGGGATGGGTGTGTAGATAATGGTTGCTCTACATGAAGCGTGGGCATTTCTGATCTGTTTTACAGGTTCTAGCACTGAATACAAAATCCTCCTATTATGTGTTCAACCCATCACAAAATTATAATCATGTGAGATGGGTGGGATGACTGCTTTTGCTTGTCCTGGGCTTGCCCATACTGCCCCCATACTGCAGCTGAAGGTCTGAAGTGGGGAACGTACTGTATGTGCGTAGGGTTCCCACACAGGTTAGAGCCTTGCACAGACATGATAGCAGTCCATGCAATTGTAATCATGTGGACCATAATGCTTGCAGAGGTTGTGGAGCAGTAATGTAGGGGACCCTGTTTCCACTTATAGTCCATCATATGGGAAGGGTGGAGAATAGATTTTAATGATGTTACATAAAGAATGTAGCCTTTACTGCCACTGAATAGTTTTGAGCCTAAATGAGAACTTGAAGAGTTACTCTAGTGCAGTGG
This sequence comes from Elgaria multicarinata webbii, assembly GCF_023053635.1. Taxonomy (NCBI): domain Eukaryota; kingdom Metazoa; phylum Chordata; class Lepidosauria; order Squamata; family Anguidae; genus Elgaria; species Elgaria multicarinata. The sequence goes on from NC_086172.1 coordinate 81,183,627, forward strand.
TGGGGAATGTGTGGCCCTTCAGATATTGTTGGATTGCATGTCCCATCAGCCCTTGCCAGCCAACAGTGGGGGATTGTGGGAGTTGTAGTCCAACACAATCTGGAGGGCCACACATTCCCCATGCCTGCTTTTAGTGGGGGAAGAAGTTCTGCATGGGTATTCTTTGCTAGCTCCGGTCAATGCGACCTTCTCTTCTCTTGCCCTCCCAGGTTCCTCTCTAACACGGGAGCAATGCCAGGTTTCATCTGGAAAGATTCCCTGTGCAGATGTACAAGGACCAGCTGCCTGTCACCAGACTGGATGCTGTTACGATGAACGGGACCAAATGACTCCATGTTACTATGGCAACACAGGTAAAGAGTGAAATTCTTCTGCCCCTTACAACTTTCCACTGGCCGTCCTGGTTCCTGCTGGTAAGCGGGACCGGTCTCTGGCCATTTCTATGTTACATTTTACCAAGAGATAAAACCTCTTGCTCATACAGAGCGCATAAAACTAACAACATCCTGGCTTAGCCAAGATCGATCACTCCCAATTCATATCCTTCACACTGTTTTGTCAATTACAAGAAAATCCATATAATAAAGGCAGGCATTGGTTAACTCATCTACCAGATTGCATTTAGAGGAGACAAGGATTTTCAGGTTGCTTGGGTTTTGAACAAACATTGCTCTTGGCTCTCAACTACCTATGTTTCTGGTGCTTGGCATCTGGTGGTAGAAGCCGCTAATTGGTTCACCCAATGTCCTTGCTTCAGAGGCCCCACAGATAAGCTCAATACCCTCTTCCCTCTCCCTCTCTCATATGAACTCTGACACCGGTCTATTCCAAGCTGTAGTAGCCGCTTCAAGAGCCTTCCTAAGAAGCGAGGAGTGCCCAATTGGCCATGTTAAAGATGCTGCTTTGGATGTAGCCTTACAGTCACAACTATAACTTCTTATAGCAGTGGGATTGGCTTAAAAGCTCATGCTTCATTAAATGCCCTCTCGAGAGGTCTGCAAAAGTTCAAGTTTTGAGGGGGGATTAGTTTCAACTACGGAAAAACTAGCTGTGGAGGGTAGCATTTAGGGGCTTTATTGTCTCCAGTCGAAACAGAACAGCATCAAGTTGTTTCTGATTCCACCCAGATAGAACAAAGTCCAGTACCACCTTGTGGCTAAACTATATGAAATGACACTTTAGACATGGTTGAAATCACCTAGTTTGACTCTGTCTTCAGCAATGAATCTTGTGTTGCCAATAGGCAACACGCTGCGTGTTATCTTTCAAAAGGCCAAACGCGCACAGTTGCATGGTCACAATAAAATTCTGTTGAGTGAGATACTGGAGGCCTTCAAAAGTTGCTTCTTCAGAAGTGTATCCATGGTTCCTTAGTGAGAGAATAAAGGCCGGTGTTTTTGTGAGTTTTCGTGAGCAATGGTGAGATCTACATTAGTCCTGGATGCACCCTAGAACAAGGGCTTCCTGTAAAGTATGTTTACGTATGTAAACTGATCCTCAAAGTCTGAAAATATTGGAAATTACTATGACATTCTCTGTCAAATATATGGAGAATATTTCACATAACAATTCGCAGTGACGAAATTGGTTATGTCTGCAATTGGTTATGTCTGCAAGCTAAAACACTGACCCTGTTCTGATAACATGCTAAACCATGATGGTTAAGCGTTTTGAGCTAAACATTATGGCTTAGCATGTCATATAAACCATGACTTAGTGTGTGGTGTGAGCCATTCCTAACCATGGTGGCTGCATAACCACAGTTTAAACATGCTCACTAACCACTTGCTGCAAATGGGTTAGAGGCCGCACTGTAGCTTAGCGTGTTGTCTGAGCACACTCAAAGGCTCATGCTGCAGGTGAAGAATTTGTTGCAACAGCTCCTTAGGCCATGGGTCCCTCTCTGCACCAGGAAATGAAAATTTGTTCCTTGACTGACTGTATGTTGATCCATGCAGATGAACCCTGTCCTACACGCCTTTCCTAACAGGAGTTGTGTGACTTCATAGCTAGAGATAGAACGGAGAACTATCCCATGAGGCTTTTTGCCAGCAGTCTTCCTCTCCTGATTTGATGGGGAGGGAGGAGGGGGAGAACTCTCGCTAAAGAAACTGAGCTTCCTCCTGCCTTCTCTCAGCACAAAACTTGGAGCTCTGGGCTCCTGGATCTTGCCATGGAAGATGGCACCCTTCAGCTTGTAACCCTTGTGTTCTGCTTGTGCCTTGCAGCCACGGTTCAGTGCCTTCGGGATGGTCACTTCATTCTAGTTGTCTCCAGGGATATGTTGGACTACCCCATCATCCTGGACAGTGTCAGGCTCTCCTATGCCCAAGCGAGATGTGACCCTGTCAGGAAAACGGAGTCTTTCCTGGTCTTCCGCTTTCCTCTCACACAGTGTGGAACGACTGTCCAGGTGAGAGTGCAGCCTAGGCAGGTTTTTGCTCATCTGGACTTTGAAGTGCCTTTGAGAGGGCCAGTAGACCAGATAAAAATATATCTACATCTATGGTGTTTTTTCCAGGTGACTGGTGGTAGACTGATTTATGAAAACCAGCTGGTTTCGGGCATTGACATCTTAAACGGGCCGGATGGCTCTATCACCCGAGACAGCACCTTCATGTAAGTTGAGCTTCCCTGTGTATTGGTGAGTGGGGGCTGCCTTCTAGTTCTAAGTGCCGACCTGATGGTCCTTAATCAGGGCACTCCTGTTGCTGTAGTGCCCCTAAGCTGAATGTTGCCTGTTTTCCCTACTGGAATAGTTTTCAGTATTACAGGGCTGCTGACTGAGGCTGCTGGGAGTCCAGCAACACCTGGAGAGCCACAGGTTCCCAACCCCTGCCATATAGAACATTGCTATGGGCTGGCAGACTGCTTTTGAGGTTCATAAATATCATCATATATGTCCTCCAGCTGTGAAACTGGCTTTGAAAAGGAGACCTGTGGAGGAAGAGTAACCTACTCCTAAGTGTGGCTTGAACAAACACTTGGTGCTGCTCTTAGACTGCCATAAGTGTCTGAGTCCAGTTTGCTGTGAAAAGTATCATAACAGGACTATGCTAAGTTACAAAAGTCCTGGATCTTCAAAAAGGGATGCCTGACTGGCTATCCAGAAAAAAAAAGTATTATCTTGAGGACACCCCATTCTTAAAAATAAGCCTCTGCATCATCCATCTCTCCTATCTTTAATGATGTGCAATGCTGGGAATTGCATTCCGTTTAAGCCTTATGGGATTCCTCAAAGTTCACCTGTTCCAATAAGCAGTGACTACAGTGGATTTTTTTTTCTGATTCCAGAAATACTTCACACACTTTTTTCAGGTTCCACCATTTCTGCAAATTGTAATTTGTGCATGGGTGGAATCTCGGAAATTTGCACAAATGGTTGTAATTTTTAAAAATGTTTATATATGTGTGTGTGTGTACCTCTGCAAGTGCGCATGGTCACAAATCCACTTAGGATATTCCCCTCTTGTCAATATCCTTGTCAGTTTCATCCCCTCCACCCACTGCTTCATTTGGCTTCAGCACTTCCCAAACCAAAGGGTAGGGGCAGCTGACAAATTATTTAACAAGTACAGGATATGGCTCTGCTGGGCTAAAGAAAGTAGCAGTGGAGAGGATGAAACTGACAAGGATATTGATAAGACAGGAACATGCCTTTTCTGGCAGGCCTACCCAGATGAATGTGAAATCAAGAATTTTTAAGATGTGTTGATTTGTTGTGCTATTGTAGTTCCCTGCCTTGACCCAAAGAGAGAGGCGGGTAAGAAATAAATATATGATGATCATGACTGATGATGATCATGATGCCTCTGTGGGGCTACACAGCAGACAGGCGGACTTGCGATGGTGTGCACTTCCAAAAGACTGCAAAAAAAAAAAAAAAAGAAAAGAAAATGACACCATTTGTGTAAATTTCAAGATCCTCCCTCTCTCCCCCCCCCCCAAAAAAACCTCCCTACACAAATTGCCACCATTAAAAATTTTTTTTTAAAAGCCTGGAATCTGTGTAGTGACTTGACTCAATACAGATCGAATAGATGCCCTCATGGGGAAAAAGAATGAAACCCGTAGGGCTAAATCAGAAATATCTGTTGAGTTTTCACACACATCGCTTGGAACTCTTGTACATCCTTTCCTATCTCCTCTATGCAGCCTGCATGCTCGCTGTATCTACAATGCCACTGACTTCCTGCCAGTTCAGGTTGAAGTCTTCTCACCTCCCAGCCCTGCTCCAGTTGTCCAGGTGGGACCTCTCCGGCTTGAGCTCCGTATTGCTACAGGTAGGGGTGCTGCTCCTCTTCTGATGAAGCTCCTTGCTCTGAAGAGCCAGAAAGCTGACCCTTTGGTTTTGAATCTTCTCCATAGACTCCAGTTACAGGTCCTACTACTCGGATACAGATTACCCCGTGGTGAAGGTACTGCGGGAGTCTGTGCACGTGGAGGTCCGCATCCTGCAGAGAATGGACCCATCCCTGGTTCTTGTTCTGCATGAGTGCTGGGCTACCCCGAGCACTAATCCCCTTGAGCAGCTGCAGTGGCCAATACTGGCAGCCGGGTGAGTAAGAAGAAAGGGTGCTGCTAGTTCACTTTGGGTGCTTGGTTGGCATTCCCTGCTTGAACGGCAGTGCCTTTTGTTCCCAGGTGCCCATTTGAAGGAGACAACTACCAAACCCAGCTGGTGCCCATGGGGCCTGCCACCTCTGAGCTGCCCTTTCCCAACCACTACCAGCGTTTCATCATCTCCACCTTCACATTTGTGGATTCTGCCCCTCAGATGCTGCTTGATGGATTGGTAAGAATATATACAATATACGTTAGTGTGTTAAAGATAGAGCAATAGAATTCCCTTATACGGGCTGAGGCAAAATAAATAATCTGGTGTGTTATTAAATACGGTATGAGAATCTTAATAGCCTTTTTTTTTTAGGAAAAGCATTTATTGACTTTGTCTTAATACCTGCCCAACTACATACAGTGTCAAGATGTTGGTATGAAGTCAATTTCTTCTCAAGGAAGTTATCTGGCCTGGGTTTTGATGCTGGGAGTCCGAGGAAGAGAGGGTCTTCTCTAGTTGTATTGGCCCATTTTGCAAATCTCTTTAATAGATCTTGCTACAGTAAAACCCTTATATCCAATAGACTGCTCTTGCATACAGAGTACATACAAAATGATCAAGATTCTATTATAATAAACAGTATATATTGCTAATAAATATTACTAAGTATTTCAAATACATTTATTTATTTATTTATTTAAATATGGGTCCCCAGCCTTTTTGGACCACTTGGAATTTTGTTATGGGTGCTCTCACAAAATGGCTGCCATGGGATGGCTTACCTATTCACAAAATGGCAGCCACAGTGGGCATAGCCAATAATAAAAATACCAATTTCCAAAAGAAAAGTAACTTGCCCCAAAACACAAAAACATTCTCTTGACCCAGTTTTCTGCTCCATCACTCATTTCACAAACAGAAACTTAGACTTGGACAGGTAACTTGGACAAAGTACCCATTTCACAGAAAGCAAACTGGTGATGCTCAGAGAAAATCATGCACAACCCACACCACATATAAAGCACCCCTCCAGGCAAATGGAATGCACAAAACCACGCACCACACCAGAAAAAGAGAATGGCTAATACAACAGGCAAAACTCCTACACCCCACCTGCGTGCTCCATCCCATCCCCACCTTTTGTTTTGTTTTTTAGTAGCTACTCTTGCTTCAAAACAAAGTATTGGGATGCAGCCCTCTGCCATTTTCATTTTGTAAGAATGCAGGCCCCAGAGGCATGCTAGGAAATAAAGATGGGGGCTGGTGCTTCACTTTAGTTTGTTTATTTATTTATTTATAATGAAAAGCCTGGGGGGAAAATCAGAGGTACAGTGAATCTAATATGTGCTAAAGGAGATGTGCACAGGCAGCAAGTTGGGGACCCCAGTTTCTAGTGGACCATCTAGTGGTGTCCGCTAGTTGCTGGAATAAGAACTCCCCAAAAGGCCTCTTATCTATTTAGCAAGGCAATAGTGAACACGCACTTGAAATGATGCATTAGCTGATGTATCCTATGTTCTACATCAATTAAAACCAGTGGGCTTTAGTGTTCTAGACAAAACAGACTTTGCCAGACCAAGGTTGGGCTACTCCTGTGCTAGCAGGCTCACCTAATGCAAGGCAATGTCTTTTCCAGGTGTACCTCTTCTGCAGTGTTTCTGTCTGCCACCCTTCACAGGCTGACCCCTGCAGGGTCACATGTCAAGTGCCAGTGGCTGCAAGTAAGTTGGAATGACTTCACTGCCATGTTCTTAAGGGGCTTCTCTGAATCTGTGTAGGCTTCCACTAGTACCTCCTTCACATCCAAATGGCTCTTTATTGCCCACGGCTGGTAAGAATAAATAGAACTTGGTACTAATAACTTGAAATTGCTTGCAAAATGCATGGCATGAACTAAGGAATTAGCTCCTTAGCTAAGGGGAGACATGATAGATGTATTCAAAATGATGCATGGTGTAGAGAAAGTGGGTAGGGAGACATTTTTCTCCCTCTCCCATAATACTAGAACCTGGGGTCATCCCATGAAGCTGATTGGTGGGAGATCCAGGACAGATAAAAGGACGGACTTCTTCACACAGCGCATAGTTAAACTATGGAATTCGATACCACAGGATGCAACGATAGCCACCAATTTGGATGTCTTTAAAAGGGGGGGTGGTCATATTCATGGAGGGTAAAGCTATCAATGGCTACTAGTCCTGATGGCTATATGTTACATCCAGTATCAGAGGCAGTAAGCCAATGTACTCCAGTTGCTGGGGAACATAGGTAGGAGGGTGCTGTGGCATTCATGTCTGGCTTGTGGGTTTCAAATCAGTGTCTGGTTGGGCACTGCGTGAACAGAATAATGGACTAGATGGCCCTTTGGTCTGATGCAGCAGGGCTCTTCTGTTCTTAGGTTCCCATCTGGCCATGGTAACCTGCTAAAATGAGAGATGATAGGGCTCAGCTCCCTGCCCTGTCTAAGCCATAATAAATCCTATATGGAGGGATCTGGCTATGGTTCTCTGCTGGTACAAAGAGCTTGGGGTGCAAGACATTTAATTTCACAGTGTTATGTAGGATGGCCTTATGAAAAGGTGGCCAGGGCTGCTGTTGCAGAGAAAAGGGAATTTTAGCAGGTGCCATTTGTATGCATGTAGCACCTGGTGAAATCCCCTCTTCATCACAGCAGTTAAAGCTGCAGGAGCCCTGCCCTCTTTTGCCTCTGGTAACTCTTCAAAAGAGGGCAGGGCTCCTGCAGCTTTAACTGTTGTGATGAAGAGGGAATTTCACCAGGTGCTACATGCATACAAATGACACCTGCTGAAATTCCCTTTTCTATGCAACTGTTAAAAGATAGAGGAGCCCTGTCCTCCTTCCCATATGGTCACCCTATGTTTCTTAGTTACTGGTCATGAAATACGTGTTTGCAGCTGAGCTCTGGTTTCAGGCTTCCAACTCTAGCTATGATAAAAGTCTCCCTTCTCTTCCCCCACCCCTCCACAACACAAGATGGCTTTCCAGAAACCTTACCCACTTTCTTTTGCCAATTTGCCTCTTAGGAAGCCGTCGGTTTTTGGAGATGAACAATAGGACCGAATCTTTAGACCTAGTTAGCACTTATGGAGCTGTGATCTTTCAAGAGAGCAGCCAGTCTCATGAGAAAGAAGTCAGATGGGAGAAAGGTATGTGGTTGTTGAAATAATGGGGGGAGGTGCAATTTGTGATACAATGTCTGTTGCACTTTATTTACATCAGGGGTCAGAACCTCTTTCAGCTCGAGGGCCAAATTTGATTTGAGGGAAGCACTCGGGGACACATTCCAGTGGTGGGCAAAGCCGAAGGCAAAGGGGGTGGGGCCAAAGGGGCAGGGGCAAAAATCCCAGCCTATGGTAGCTTCAAGCTCTTCCTGCCAGTAAGATGCAGCTCTCTTAATCTCTCCTTTCTCACCACAGGCATCTCCTCCAGTGGGGACCTGGCCCTGGTGTTCTTGGTGATGCTGCCATTGGTGGGTATTTTCCTGTTTGTTGCTGTGCTAGTGCTCTGGAAGAAAAGAAGCAGAATGTCCAAGTTCTAATACTGGTGGAAAATGTATAAATAAATCTGTAAACACAATGGTTTCCAGTAGGTCTCTTGCCATGATATCCCAGTTGTTTCATTGACTAGATAGCAAATTCACCCTAAACCCTAAAGCTATCTCTTCCTGATATTACACATCTCCACGTTGCTTACAGTTACAAATGCAAGGGGACCATCTCTGGCAACAAAATCCATGCTTTGTACCTTCTTCTGCATAGCATCCGTTGGAAACTATCCTCTTGCATGTCTATTGGTAAACATAGGAAAGCTGTAGTTTTATTTATTTATTTATTTAAAATATTTCTTGTTTTGCTAGGGATTCTAGCACAGTAGATACTCCAAGCAAACAACTTGTTCCCAGGGCCACCACTTTGCTGCAAGAGGGGGATTGGAGCTAAATCAACACGAGAACAGAAACTAGAACACAAATAGTCCCCAGGTGAAGTTCTAGATGGCTTCTGTGTTGTCAAATTGGCCTGTGGTAAAGTCCAAATAAGGCTGAAATTAGGCATTTTCTTACAAGATGCAGGTTTGAGCTGGAGTGAATGCAGGAGCCTGTGGGAATGATGGTGGCATCTGTAAGGGGAAATTTCCAGGTGGGCTAAGGACTCCTTTCCTTTCTCAAGTCTGCCAATTCTCTGTACAACGATGTCTACCCAACTTCTGCTTTAATGTTACAAGGCTATACTGATGAGTCTTGTAAAACTTAGTTCAACTCTCAAAGGCTGCCTCCCACTAATAAGGAGCGAATTTGGAGGAAGTATGATCATTGCTTTTCAAGAACTAATCCTGAATCCAGAGCTTTCTCTAAGTTCCCACTCCTTTTGTTTAAAGTAGGGGTGTATGACAATTTCATTTGAGTTTACAAGTCATCTGAACATTCACAACCCTGACAAAAAACTAAAGTGCTTAAAAAAAAGGTTGCACATTCCTGAAGTTGTGATCATGTTTGAAAAAATACATTTTTAAAACAAATATGCACACTTTGAAATGTGGATATATATTTTTTAAATGGGCATTTTCACTTTAGTTGCGGGGAGTATGCAGTTTTTAAAAAACATGTTCACAGAACTGTGCGCTATTCTTATTTGAAATATGCACTTTTCCCATTCATACGAAACAAAAAAACGTTTAGTAACACCCAGCTTCCACACCAAAAGCCTGCCTGAATAAAAACATCTTTGTCTGCTGGCAGGAAAGCAAAGAGGGAAGGAGATGAGTTCCAGAGCTGGGAGCAGCCAGTGCAAAGGCCCTGTCTCCACTCCAAGCATAACTCTGGTGGTGGGAACGAGAGAAGAGCTGGGTTCCATGCAGCATGTTTTCAGTACTCTGGCATGATCAGTACTTAGAGGTAACTTAAAATGTAAAGATAAAAACTGATCCACAGAATATGGCTCTAACATTAGATCAATATGGCTGCAATCCTATATGCACTGGCCTGGGAGTAAGTCCCATTTAACTCCATGTGACCTTTAAAACTAAATCGGTCCTACAGAAGTATGCTAATGTATTCATAATTTGTTACTACTTTTTCCTGTTCTCTCAAATGTGCACAGAAGCATGCTTTTGCCTGTTCAATGTGTAGCCTTCCCTTGTCAATTTCCTAGTACATTTCAGCTGTCAAATGGAGCACTCAAGTGGAGTAGGTAACATACCAGGAAACTGACAAGATGAGGCTGCTTATAGGCTAATTTGTGCACAGTTGCGAAAGCGATCAGGGGAGAAATAACAGTAAGAGAAAGGAGGGATTAAGTAGCAGAGTAGTATATATTCATGTGGAAGAGGATATATGCAGTCCAATATCGTATGTGTGTTTACTTGTAAGTCCCACTGAGTTCAACAGGGCTTACTCCAGGTAAGCATGTATAATATTGCAGCCTTACATGTTACTCCTGAGTGAATCATTTGTATGGAGAAAAGCTTTTTGGTGGCCACCAAAGCAGTGAATAATACTTGAGGTGTTTCTAGAGAAATGCCTCCTAGTGTTACCAATTAGAAGAATGCATTGTACAGCTCTTCTTTTTCTGCTTGATGGATTTTTTTGTGGTAAGGAGGGATGGGGACAGAAGGAGCAGTAAGAAAACACGAGGGTTACGAATGGATGGCAACATCCTTAAGGAAAAAATATGTTAAGTTTTTCTCTGGTAAGGAAATAAAGCATAGAAAAATATAGGAGTGTTATGAGTTGAAGATGTCATTGCCTGGACCCCTTGTAAAATTCCATGAATGATGACGTAATAGTCCTGTCCTGGATAAGACATATAGCTGGGTTCATGCAACATGCTAAGCTATGATGCTTTATTTTCTGGTGGAATCTATGACAGTGATGCTTTTAGGATACATGCCAACTCAAGATTCTCAGTTCCTCCGTTTCAAGATCAGTTTCACTTGCATTTGCTTGTTATAGTATGTTTGTGTATGGAGTCTTTGGAACAAAGTTCAGTTCTCAGCACTTCAAGAAGATAGAAAGATGAAAAAAGAAGAAAAGCAACAAACAAAAAAAGGAGAATAAGAAGTAATATATGGAAGGGCACCAGAAAAATTTGGTGAACTGTGGCCATTAAATATTTCTTTTCCAGCTTGAATCTTGCACTTTTGACATGCCCCCTCAGCATATGTTCCAGGTGCAAAGCTGCTCATCTCATCAGTTTCACAGCCCCTCCCCTCACTATATATTCCAGTTCCTAGATGCTGGTTGTTAATGAGAAGTAGTTAATTACTAGGATTACTAGTCACACTAGTAGTAACAAATTACACAATAATTTGTTACTACTAATAACAAATTATTAGTATTTACTGCAGCCATGAGGGTGAGCTGTAGTTACTGGGTAGCCTTAACACTGTTGTTCCTTGTTGGTTTGTCCCATGGACAGCATGATGTTGTGCTAGTTTTTCAATTTTACCACACAGATATGCTTGTGGTGAGCATAGCAAGCAGCTGTTGGTGTTTCCCAAGCAAGGCCTACTGTCCACTTTAAAGCTGTAGGAGAAAACACAACAGTCTAACTGCAGGTCTCAAACCAAATAATATGTAACTTTAGAAACCCAGTCTTCCCAATTAACTATCCCACCAACACCACCTTCCCCAGACCTGGAAATTATTAACCCCCTACAGTAGCAGAGGAAATTGGCACCGCTGTGCTTAAATAATGCAATTTTCTCCTCAGTCTTCCACAATTAACATGGGAGTGTCTCAGGCTGGCATCCATTGGCTTTTATCTGGGGTGTTATTTGTTTATTTAAAATATTTATATCCCGCCCTATATTACTAAGATCTCAGGGCGGCGTACAGATAAAAATATACAGTATAAAACAATAAATATACATAGTTAAAAACAAATTAAACTATAATCCAAGTTAAAACAATATATAATTTAAAAGCAATAGATGCAATTAAAACAGTTAAAACAATGTGCCAGTGAGTTTAACCATCAAACGCTTTGTTAAAATGCCATGTTTTTACTTGGCATCGAAATGCAATCAATGTTGGCGCCAATCGGGCCTCCAAGGGGAGGGCATTCCAGTCGGGGTGCCACCACAGAGAAAGCCCTCTCCCTTGTCCCATCATAACGTATATGTTGCATTGGTGTGATGCGGAGAAGGGTTCCTCCAACAGATCTAAGGTCTCGGGCAGGCATATATAAGGAGAGGCGTTCTCTCAAGTCCCGAGCCGTTTAGGGCTTTAAACGTCATTACCAGCACCTGGTGTTACAGCTGACAAGCTAGCTAACTGCCCCAGTTTTTACAAGAAAAATACTCTGCTGTTTTTCTCGTGCTGGAGAGTGGGAGACGCACAGCAAACTCACCTTGTAACTGTAAACAGCAAAGAAGCAAATAGTTGCAGTATCTCCTCACCTGCCCCCTGCCTTCTTGCTGCTTTAGGTGAGTGGCTGAACCCGGTCTGGGATCAATAGGAATTTATCGTAGCTGACAATATTACCAGTGTCTTTATCAGCAGAATAAATCATACTGTGCACTTCTGAAGCATCTCTCAATTGTACAGTGAGAATCTGAAATCAGCAAGTCTCCACATTTTAGCTACCTTGGCTCAAGGTTTACAATGGAGATTGTGACTATGGGTGAGTGCCAAGTGACTGCATTTATTCGCTCAAGCCCATATCTTGGATTTCAGGTGTACTTCTGTAGATCTTCTGTCTGACACCCTTCCCAGGTTGAGCCCTGCAGAAAAACGTGTAGCACTGCTCTTTCTCCAAGTGATCATCTTTGATGGATGCACAGCTTTCAGGATGTGGATACCCTGTATAAGCAGTGGTCTACCACTTCCCACAAAGCCTGTGAGACAGCAGGGTACGTGTAGGAAAGTGGCTCGCCGAACTCTGATCCAACTTGATTCTGGCCGTTTTTCTCAGTATTCACATTTGGAAAATATTGCTGCAACACTTTTAAGAGGAAAATCCTCTAATATCTTGACCAAGGAATTGGACAATGGAATACAAATTGGCGCTGGAGGGGGTGAACAGTACACCATAACATGCAAATGCAGGCACTGTAGTCACAACAGTGATGTTTGTAAGAAGCAATTTCAGGAGAGGTGATTTTAAGGAGTAAAGTTGGCAGGGCTGAACCCTGCTTACTATTTTATGCTCCAACTCTCTCTCCTGCTCAACCTAATGCAGGCATTAGCTGTATTCTGTGGCTTCATGATATAATATGTACCAAGGATCGTTAGATGCGATCGTTCTAAAACTATGGCCACTTGCACTCACATGATCCAGTAAATTATCATTTTGAGGCTCTGTGATTTATTTACGGAGTGACTAATTACTTGAGTGTTGTCCAGTTGTTCTGGACATCTGTGGTTCTAGTGTGGCAATTGTCTTTTATAGTATTGTCCAAGTATTTGAGTTCCTTCTTGCTCCATTTTCCAGGAAGCCACAGGTTCTTGAACTCTAGGAATAGGACAGAGCCCTTGGAACTGGCAAGCTCAGCTGGGCCTGAGGAGGCCATACAGCAAGTGCCTAACAGGAAATGCCTTCATGATAGGATTAACTCAGTGGATCTTCTCATGGTTACTGGTTGAGTTGCAAACATACTTGTGCATCTACCTAGCCTTTCGGTTGCAGTTAACTGTTGAAAAGGAATACAAGGTTCTTCAGTAGAAACATGGAAATCCAAAGGACTGAAGGCATTTGCATGCTGTGTGCATGATAGGGTGGCATCCTGGGAGTACATTAATCTTTGTGGCTTCAGTTATCATAGGGATGACTACGCTCTGCAGATAGTACCATAAAAGGTTCTGTCTTCTGTGGAAAAGATGTAAAGCATAATTTTAAAAAAACAAAAACGCCAGTGTTTGGGTTTCTGATCCCAACTGTGTAATAAATGAAAAGCTCAACCATCCCCAGGGCTTGGAGAGAGGTGCCCACCTCTGCTATACCAGACAACAACCAGAAATTGTGAACTGCCCAGAGAGCTTCGGCTATTGGGTGGTATCAAAATGTAATAAATAAATAATGTGGTTTGAAGCCTGTATATAGATGAAAAACTCCATTGTCTTATACTTAATCCTATCATAAGCATTTTTGCATGGGATTACTTAACACATTATTATCCTGCTCCTCAGCCAAAAAAAAGGCTCCCAGAGCGGTTTAGAATCAATTAGCAAAGAAGATAGTCCCTGCCCTCAGGTTTATAATCTAAAAAAGACATGACACACAAGGAAAAGTTCGGGAGGGAAGAGGGCAAAAAGAGAAATTAAGACCAGCAACAGAGCTGATGGGATTGTCCTGCTCCCAAAGGGAGTCCAACTGGAGCAGGCCCCTCAAGTTTCCTCTGCCTGCTCCCGTCGTCCCTCTTATTTATTTATTTATTACATTTCTATACCGCCCAATAGCCAAAGCTCTCTGGGTGGTTCACAAAAATTAAAATCATAGTAAAACAATCAACAGGTTAAAAGCACCAATACACAATACAATATAAAAAGCACAACCAGAATAACTCTTGCTCTTTCTTCTTCCCCACAGGGTCACAATGGGGTAGGGCAAAGAGAGAATATGACCAGCCAAGAACTTTTGTCTGGCACCTAGCATTTCTTCCTTTTGTCCAGTATTCCTAAACAGTTTATTGAAAAATATGAAAATGCTCATATTCTGTAAATACAGAAATTTCCAGCTGCCACTGTGGAAGTCCTCACCCCACCCTGAAGATGGTTAGTGTATGAACCAGGCCGGGGTGGGGGCTCCCATCTCACTGCAAATTCATTCTCTCTTATACACACACACTATGGCTTCTATTGTGTAAAGGGTAAACTCAAAGCCCATTATGTCATGCTACTGGTATTTGTTTCTTGGTGCTAAGCGTGTTGGTGTCTTGTTTTCAATTTTTCTAATCGGAATGTACTGGATTACATGTGTACCTAATGTCACCTTTCTAAGTAGTGTGCGTGTTCTCTAGCCATTTGAGGCAATATTTCATGCCCTTGCTTTCAAGGGAGAGCTATTAAAATGTCTTGCTTTCAGGATTTGCCAATATCTTGAACTACAGATATTCATGTTTAAGCACTTTGTTTCAGAAGTACCTAAAAACGGATACCTGCCCCAGTGAGGCCCAAATGCTTTTATGCATATAAGATACAGACGAGTGGTATAGCCATTGTAGGAGTTATGGCAAACGGAGAGGCAGTGTACAAATGTTTCAAATTAATGAACAGATACAACACTTTAGTTGAATATTCTTTTTTTAATGAAACTAGAGAGCTGCATACAAAAACCTGCACATCTCCCCATCCCTGTCTCCATCCTCATCCCTGCCACCACCCCTCACTGGATGGTCAACACTGGATGGGTTTGGCTCTATATTGTTACAATCACAGCACAGACAAAGCTGGGATAGAACAAATATGGAAGAGGGAAAACAAATCCACTTAGCACAGGGCTCAACGTTCCCTTTCTACAGGCAACCTGAACTGAGATAAAAAGCTATGATGTACCCCATTTCCCACTCGTTCCCACCCACCCATACACCCCACACTTGCCCCGATATCGTAACACTACAGCAAAGAATAGGTTCCTCCGTTGACATCCTGGAAGCAGAGGCTACAGGCTGTAGAATTTCAGGCTTCTGTCCATGCCTGTTGAAGCTAGGAACTTAGCATGATGCCCAAAGGCTACTCCTGTTGTCAGGCCGCTATGCTCTGTAGGAAGGAGATGGAACAGTCAGGTAAGAATTTATTTAATTGTATGTTTTATTACCTCAGAAAAACACAAACGGAGTATAGATGCTAGCCACCGGTACAAAATGTTTGAAGATAATACAGAGCCTGTCAACAACGCTCCAGAAGCCACCAGCCTCTTACCTGTGAAATGGAGAACCTCTGTCCATTGTTTACAGATGTACACCTGGACATCAGTGCCACCCAGGGCCAAATAGGTGCCACTCTGGTCAAATATCAGAGACTTCACCTAAAGAGAAGAAGCATTTGAGATACAGCCTTCTTCTGTTCAGAAGCAGGCCAAGTAACCTCCATCCCATCTCAAGGAGGGCACCCCCTAACTAGGGGCAGTAGCTTTATATAGCTCAGCCAGCTACCAGAATGGTCCCACTAGGCCTCAAAACCAAGGAGAAGAAATTGAGAAGGGGGGGGGGGATTCTGCCTGAAAAATAAAGAGAAACCAGGAATCTAGGCCAGAAGGAGCAAGGAAGGTCACAGAAACCTCAAAGTTATTGTCCAGCTGCAGAGTCTTAAAGTTCTTCAGCTTGCGTAGATCCCATAGTTTGACAGAGGAGTCATCAGCAGCAGTGGCCAGGTAGTAGCCATTCTCAGAGAAGGCAATACTAGTTATAGGGCCAGAGTGTCCTGGGAAGTTTGCTACGTTGGTCCGTTCCTGAGAAAGGCAAAATCAGTGTTGTGAGAGACATGTTCAATAAAGCTATCAAGACTGATCTCTTCAAGCAGGCCTATCCCATGGAATTTTAGGATACTTTTAGTATGTTTTTAAACAGTGTATACTACGTTAATCAGTATTTTATGTATTTTATGCTTGTTGTTGTTCCCCGCCTTGATCTAATCGGTAGGGATGTGCTCCGCTTCTAATCGGACCGGCGAATTAGAAGCGGAGCGGGGTGCTTCGCCTCCCCTTAAGGTGGAGGCAAAGAGGATTGGGGGGCCGGCGGAGCATGGCAAAGAGGATCGAGGTGAATGCGGATCCTTCGCCTCGATCCAGAGCTCCGCCGGAAAGGTAAGTGGGGTTTACCGGGCCCTGCCGCTGTCGCTGTCACCCATGCGGCGACAGTGGCAGGGCCCGGTAACCCCACCCCTCCTCTCCCTTACTTGCCTCCGTCCGTGGTCCCTCGGCTTCTTCAATTGAGCCCGCGGTTCAACCAAGAAGTCTAGGCCACACTTGCGGCCCAGACTTCCTGGCTGAACCACGGGCTCAATTGAAGAAGTCGACGGACCGCGGACGGAGGCAGGTAAGGCCCCCCTCCCCCTTGGTCCCTTACTGGGCTCTGCCGCCGTCGCCGCACGGGCGGCGACGGCGGCAGGGCCCGGTAACCCCCCACCCACCCTCCTCTCCCGGCCTTACCTGGCACCACTCCCCTCCACTGCGGAGCTCCGATTCGGAGCCAGAGCTCCGCGGCGAAGAGGAGCGGAGTATGGGCGGCGCGGAGCGGAGCGGGCCGATCCGAAATTTTTGGATCGGCCCGCGGGGCGGAGCGGGGGGGTCCGTGCACACCCCTACTAATTGAAGAGGTGGGTAAGAAATATATCATCATCATCATCATCATCATTATGTTAAGTTGCACTACAGTGGAAAACCACAAGATGGCCTCATCCTATCTTCTCAAGAGACGCAAAGCTTTTCCACCTCCCTCTGCCTCCACAGTGAATTAAACAACATGTGAGTTCCTCTTCCCTACAACACAACTGCTGCAAGGCATTTTGAGTCCAGCCCCTCTTAGCAGTGACAGCAGCATGCAAGTAAACAGTTAAATTGAAGCTGGATCCTAAAAGATGTTAGAAGTGGATGAAAGAGCAAAATGATGAATGTTAAGAGTTTCAAAAAAGTGCTTCCAAAGAGTTTTAGCTGATTCAGAATGCTGCATCAATTAACACACTCTGGAAGCATCTTTTAATAGAGGATAACTTCCAGTTGTGGGTCCTGAGAAAAGCTTGTTGAAATGGGTTGGACAATTTAACCATAGTAATAAATTCTCCTTTGACATCTGCCTGGAGTTCACCTCTCTTATTTGGGGGGAGGAGACATTTTTGGTCTGGCCTTTGCAGGGGCTAAACGTGGATGAAGCCAAGCAGAAGCACAAGATACTTCTAACTGATGGTGCATAACATTAACTTCCCAGCTACAAAAGTTGAAACCAGCAGCAAAAACAATGTTGATCCTCTCAAGTTTCAGTCGCAATTCATTGAGATGAACTATGGGGCCAACTCCCAGACTGTATCTCTAGACAAACTTTACAAGATCAAGTACTCTCAAGACACAAATATAAAGCTCAAATTAAGCAAGCAGATGAATTGCTTTGGAAAGTCCAAGTAGAACAACCAGAGGATACAACTGTACACTTGGGCTAGCTCTGGTCCACCCACAAGACAGGGCAGTAGCAGTACCTCTTGCATATTCCTTATGATTGTGGAAGCCATACTCGATGGGATTTCTCACTCAATACACTTGACAGGAATAATGACAAGTTTAGCATTTACATAGCACATTAATATACTCTAGATGCTTCATTACCCATTGCCATTAATCTTAAGCAGTCAGCCTTGCAAGGCAAGCCATTAAAGATCCGTATATTTGAAGCCTTTCCTTACCTTCAAGTCCCAGATCTTAATCTGAGAGTCCATTGTTCCTGTCCCAAAAATAAGCCCATCAGGATGGAACTGAGCACAGGTGAGAGCTGCAGAGAGAGAAAGAGAGAGAGAGGATACTGGATCACCACAAAGCTGAGAAGGAGAGAGAAAGTGAAGGCCCCAACCAGCCTTCTCCCTCCCATGAATCAGGCTCAATGAACCTGCAGAATCTCTGCTCTCCTGAGCGTGTCCCACGGAAGTGCCAAGTTTAGATGCAAAAGGCAAGACCCTTACCACAGCCAGAAGTTTCATCTGTGACCTTGGTGAGAACACGGCCAGTCTGGATGTCAGAAAAGGCCCAATACTGAAAGAGAGGGAAAGCTGGATATTTGTACACGCCAGGGATACCAAACCAATTTGAGGTGGGGAGCTGAATTGCCCTCCGCAGGTCACATGACTTCAGTAGGCATGACATCGTGCGCACACACCCCTATTTTGTCATTCTGTATCTCTTTCAGCAGAGAGAAAGGGACTCCGCTAGCGCACAAAGGGATTCAGAGAGCGCTGGGGAACAGCAGCCTCTTGCCATCAGAGATAACTGGATTCCTCCAAGTGTCGAGGCTCGGAGGCCAAGCCCTGCTCCCTGGAAGAACCACGGAGGCTCTGCATACCTTATACATGGCAAAACATTCCAATTCCAGAAAGCTTTAGCTCTTTTTTTTGTGTGTTTTATGTTGATGTCTTGGATTTTTTTATGGAGGTGTTGCTGTTTTATATTTCAGGCATCCAAAGATTTTTTTTTTAAAGGATATAAACGCTTAAAACAGAAATAAGACAGTAGACTGCCCTCCTGCCTCCCAATCCCATTTTGCAGATGCTGTCTTGTGTGATGCGCTCAGCACGAAGAGCTTTTACATGTTACACAATTTGGGCAAGAACTTCTGGTTTCAATCTCACCTGGTCATCAGAGGAGCTCAGCAGGTAATCGCCTGTGGCATGAAGACTCAGCCCTGTTACAGCACTCTCATGGGCACGCACAACCTGCACGCACGAAGCGCTGGGAACTGACCAGATCCGGATAGTGGCATCTGGAGAAGCAGAAAACACTAGTTCCTGGAGCGGGGAGAGAAGACAGTCTGGGAATTAGACCAAAACAAAGGGTTTGCTTTTGTTTAATTCAGAAACAGAAAGAGAAGCGATGTCCTAAACCACATGTAGGCGACACATGTAGCCGATTTCCTTAGTGTTTGAGCGGATCTCAAAAGAAATCATACAGTTGCTTCAGGCAGTTGCAAGGGATGCCATGCTCTCAAGGCGGGGAAAGCACACAGATGGCAAACTAGAGTCCTTACCTGGGATGGGTGGAACACTACGCTGGTGACCTTCTTGGTGTGACCTTTCAGAGTCGCCAGGATTTGCTCTGAGCTCTTGTCAAAGACAACAACATTTTTATCAGCTCCACCTGGAAAACAAAGAGGGAAGCGAGAAATCAGAAGGGCTCAGAATCAAGACTGTCCACTGAAAAAGAGCACCCTACGTTCATTCAGCACTTCCCTAGGACTCATGCTGGCAGAGTGTTGTTCACAGCCACGTGGATGGGAAAGCCTCATGGAACCAGAAAAGCAAGGGCACTGTCCAAAACTGGTGTCCTTTCAGAACCAGGCATGGACCAAAGAGAAGAGATGCCTTTTGTAGACAGGAAGCGCCCCATCCACGGGTGACACTATCCTAACAGTGAGATACTCTGGAGAACAGCTGACCGCAACAGCATGAACCAACCTGTGAGGATCTTGTTGGTGTCGGAAGGACACAGGTCGAGAGCCAGGATACCAGGGATGCTGGCACTGTGCAGTCCCTGTTCAAAAGCAACAGTATTGGCATTAACATCAGGCATAAGGAGGCAAAAGACCCTACTGCTTAAACTCATCAACTGCCGAGATTCATGGGGAGAAGCTCTTTCAAAAGATGAGCTTCTCCAGCAATGTCATCAAGAACTCCCCATTTCTGAAGTTGACCAAAAAAAACTTCGAAGCTCTGAAACTTCCTACTCCAAGGTGATCGCTACAGAACATGGCTAAAGCTGAGAGCAAAGGTCAGCTGATGGCAGAGTTGCCCCTTAGGCTGCGGAGAGGAGGCTCGACAGCTTTCTTTGTAAAATTTAGGATGCCTCTGCCTTGGAGCACATGATGCTTCAGGTGTAGCCTTCCCAATTTTGACCTCCGTATACTCACCACATGTGAAGCCACCTGCCGGTACCTGCTTAATTCTTCTGGCTTCACCAGCTCCTCCGGCACAGTCTTCCCTCTCTGCCAAAAAGACCACAAAGAAATCATCCACTTGGAACAGGGGGACCCCATCAATCCAGCATAGGAAACTGCATCTTTTGACAGTCTTTTAGCGTTCAAGAAAGCTATCAATACTGATCTCTTCCGGCAGGCCTATCCAGTAGAATTTTAGGATACTTTTAAAATGCTTTTAGGATGTTTTTAACAGTGTATGCTATGTTTTTAATCAGTATTTTGTGTATTTTATGCTTCTTGTTGTTTCCCGCCTTGATCCAATCAGAGAGGCGGGTAAGAAATATATTATTATCATTATCATCATCATCATCATCATCAACTTTGCCATTCTTGTGCTAGCAGGATTTGTATACATATAGCCCAGAATCACTCAACGCTTCCCTCCTGCAGAGCAAACTTCGAGAAAGGGGCACTCACCTTCTTACGCTCCGTGGTCAGCACCGTGGCTTTGTCTTGAAGCTGCAAGGCAGAACAGCATTAGGAGGAGCTGGATTTAAACACAACATGTTAGCGTACAGACTGGCAGGGAACAACATCAAACCCTGCAGCTGTAATGTAGAAAGGAAGGCACAATGGCGCTCCTATAAACACAACCAGCTCTAAAGGCTGAACAGGTGAATCACAGCTGTGTATCCAAAGCAGGGGTTGGTAACTTCATGAGATCCAGGGACCATTTTCACTCCCTGGGTACACACACATACTGAAGTCTGCCAGGCGACTCAAAAATGAATGATTTATTTTTCAGGTGGAAAATGACACCTCTAGCACTACAGAGTCCCAGAAGGGTCAACAAGCTAAAGTAGACCGTTTTTGTGCTCTGTAGTGCCATAGATGCCACTTTTTTGCCTAAATTCTTTTCCCCAGGGCACAGGAGGCTGCACCTGCAGACCATATGCTACCCACTTCTAATCTAGATGGCAAATCCCAAGACAAAGGCTTTTCTTACCTTCTGGATAATCTCTGGGGTCATTCCTGCCAACTCTCCTAGATCCATTGGTTCACCAGCACCCTGCAAAAAGTAGAGAAGGAGCATGTTAGTCCAGAGAAAGAAGGTGGGAGCATGAAGGGGATTTTGGACAGAAACACAGGTGGAACTTACCACAGCATTGGGCTGTGAAGAAGGTACAGCTTGGGGAACAATGAGGCCAGCCTGGGGTTTCAGAGTTGCCAAAGCTGGGGAGAGAGAGAGAGAGTCACAAAATAATTTGGCAAGTTAAAATACAGCTGGCACAATGGACTCTCCCCCTGGAGACCACTCAGAGTATTTAATCTTCTTGGGGTTTTACCTTCTCTTGCAGCAGTGACCTCTTTGGTGAGACGGGCAATGACACGACAGGCAGCATCATGCTGGTACAGTGCGTGAGACAGCTCCTGGCGTGTGGTCTGCAGCTGCTGGCGTAGCGTGAAACTGTGCAGCATGACAGCATCCTGAAGGAGGTGGATCAACGTATCAGTATATTTCTGGAACACTGCCCACGACCACACATAACAAGGCTGGAATCCTGACCTGCCATGAACAAGCAGCATGCTGCTGCGCACAGCCTATTCATTTCCATTTTGGTCCTACTACTTGCATGACCAGGTAAACAGGCCAGTAATAGATAGGTTCTCTTGACAACTGAATCCGAGATTCTGGTTTGTTACTCTCAAATGACCCATAATCCGTAAAACAACAAACCAGGTCTTGTTGTTGGCTTATGAATCATGGCTTTTTTGTGAGCCACAAGTCAGAATCCTGGATTCAAACCGAACAAAAAACTATTTCTGGTTTGGTTTTCCTGTTTGCAAGAGAAACAAAGTGAGAGCAAATGGGATGTATGAACGAGCTTGCTGCTTGTTCGTGGTAAGCCAGTAATTTTTTTTTATTGTGAAAGTAAATTATAGGTGGGCGTTGTTGTTTTTTAAAAATTGCAACATAATGGTAACCAAAAAAATCAGAAAAAGTAAAAAAGTAAAGGAGGAAAGTTCATATCATGAAACAAATCAATATACAGTAATCATTAACATCTCCCTTGAGACATGGAAAAGAAAAAAGAATGAAAAAAACACGAGGGTGAAAAAAGATTAACGTTTCCATTTCAAATATATATGTTAATATGCAGTCCATAGATCTAATTATGCTCCATGACTCTGATGGTTGTGGACATACACTCAAATGTAGCAAAAGCAGTAAAATCTTCAGTCCACTGAGTGATAAGTGGTGGGTGTTTTTCCTTCCAAGCTTGGAGTCCAAGGCCTAATCTATACCAAGCAGGATCTTGCACTAGGAAAGTAGTTTATAAAAGGTAGGAGCCACACTACTGCTTTATAGCGGTATTGAAGTGCACTGACAACTGTTGGGACCCACTGACACATACTATAGCTCTTTCATAGTGCAATATCCTGCTTGGTGTAGATTCCGCCCAAGTCTCTTTGCAACTGTAATGGTTGGTGAACCAGAATAGGCCAAGAAACCTAGTTTATAATTCAGTGTGAACACAGCCAGTGACAACAAGGCTATATTTCACCAGACATTGAAGCTGTTTCTTTGACATTTGCTCAGACATTTGCTCAGGACAGAACCTCTACGGATTTTTCTGAAGGAGGAAGCTACTGGCTGAGAAGCCTCCTTCCTTCCATCCTGACCAAATCTCCCAAACCAGCAAGTACTTGCCTTTGGCTTTTCTAAGCTAGGCAGAAAACTCAGGACACATGAAACCAGGAAGGAATGCCTTAAGAAAGGGGATATTTTCAGTTCCGTCATCACAAGAGGAAGTTCTTCCACTTAATACTGGAGGAAGGAAAAGATACTTACCCATTCATCTTGAAGCGCCTTCAGAATGGCTGGAATACTAGTAGCAGAAGGTGGCTTTGGCCGAATTGGGTGGGCAACTGCAAGTGACAGGCACATGGAAACATTAACTCTAGGAAGAGCCTCCAGCATCATCCCTACTGTATCTCAAACCTGCCACCAAATCTTTAAACCACACGTCCTCTAAAGAGTTTGACTGCACCTCCTGCTGCTGTTCAAGAATGACTGGCTTGCCCTTATCCAATCTTCTCATGCACTGGAATGAAAAGGACAGGCAGTACAAGGAAGTACTGCCAGCCACAGGCATAGCAGGCTAGATGGAAGGAGCAGCAGGCAGACTGAGAAGGAAAAGGGAGCAGAGCAAAGGAGAGTGCAAGGAAAAAAGGAGTTGAAGCTACTGAAAATGTCTGATGTTGCTTTGGCAAATGAAGAGTTATGCATGTGGTCCTTTGATTTAACACACTGGCTGCTTGGCACACATCTGAAGAAAACCTCCCTTTACTTACAGTATAAGTCAAGAGCTTCAACTGTGTGTTAAATCTAGCCCTGACAATTTTAAAACTGCCCTATTAAAACCATGGAACTAGGGAGGCAATCTTAGACAGACTATGCTAATATAAGGGCACTTCCATTTGCCCTTCCTAAGTCTTCCACACGCTAGCCCAGCTCTTAGATTATCATTTGCAATAAAGAAGAGGTGGCAGCTAGACCATACTGCATCAAAAACACTGGAGAGGTTCCTTTGAAACCTAACCATAACATTGCATTTCAAAACGGTGCAGGCTTCAACAGCTTAAAAAAAAAGTAACTTATCAGGTGACCTCATAACATCCTGATTTCACAGGGGTATGGAACCTGGTCCCTGCACCGCCATCCTGATGTTTTGGACTACAAACTACATAATCCCTTCCTGGGGCTGATGGGAGCTGCAGTCCAAAACATCTGTTCAGCACCAATACCCTGATCTAGAGGCTGTATTTGTTAGACAGCTGTCCTCTCTGTTCAAGCATGATGTTTTTCCATCAGCCGGCAATCAGACTCCAAGAATTCCCCTGAAAGGTCTTAAGAGGACATTCAACGTATCAAACAGATGGGAAGCATGAGTTACCCTGTCTCTTCTGCCCCTCCTCACCTTTGATATCTATCAGCTGCTCTTCAGATAGTGGCTGGTTGTTGACTGGGTCAGTCCCATTCTCTGCAATATACTTTTCAATCAGTCTGCGCTCGTAGACATGGTTGGAGACTGGAGACACGCAAGGATGCTCAGGCACCTCATTAGAAACTGCAAGAAAACGGCAGAGGTAAGAATTGACACAGGATATTTAAAAAGCCCACACCAATCACAGCATAAGAACATAAGAAGAGCCCTGATGCTGGATCAGACCAAGGGTCCATCTAGTCCAACACTCTGTTTACACAGTGGCCAACCAACTGTCGACCAGGGACCCAACAAGGCAGGACATGGTGCAAAAGCACCCTCCTACCCATTTTCCCCAGCAACTGGTGCACACAGGCTTACTGCCTCAAATACTGGAGATAGCACACAACCATCAGGGCTAGTAGCCATTGATAGCCTTCGCCTCCAGGAATTTATCCAACTCCCTTTTAAAGCCATCCAAATTGGTGGCCATCACTACATCTTGTGGCATCAGGTATAGTGAGCTATTTCCTGATTAAAGAAAACTTGGCTGATCAACTGTATGGGTTTAAACTCATTACTTGGTTAAGTGAGTATTTGCCTAATGGGGTGGGCAACTTCTTTCAGCCCAAGAGTTTAATTCAATTCTGGAGAAGCTCTAAGGGGGCTCCATTCCATTGGTGGGTAGGGCCAAAGGCAAAGGGAGAGGAGCCAAAGGCAAAACAGATGGGGTTAAAAATACAAAAATTCCAGCATATTGCAACTTCTAACTTTTAACTGCTAGTAACTTATAGCTCTTAACTGCCAGAATCTGGGGGTGGGTGGGGAGTGGACTGCATTCAAGCCAGGACAGCACCAAATGATTGGTGGTTGGGGAAAAGGGACACGTCCATCTGGGGAATCCCAGAGGGCCAGAATGGGACACCAGGAGAGCTGGATTTGGCCTCCAGACTTATGGTTCACCGCCTATTTTAAATAATGCCTGCATATGTTGCAACATGCCAGCATCTTAGAAGATGCATTCCTTCCAGTGGGAGAGACAATGGAATGCCTCCTCTTATGAATGCAATTCCTTTTCCAATCTGCTGTCCTCCAGATGTTTGCACTATAACTCCCATTGGTCATGCAGGCTGGAGCTGATGGGAATGACCTGAGCCTAGCGTCACTGAAAACCTAAATACTGCTCCACCAAGAGCACTTTTAAAGTGATTCAGATTTCCCCAAATGTACCATTTTGGAGACGTTATGTTTCAAGATGCATTATTATGAAAAGGTGTGTATGAGAAGGTGTGTTTCCACCATTAAAAATAACTCCAATAAGGTTCTCTAATTACAGTTGTAAAGTAATGATAAACTAGAGTTTAAATGGCACTTTGATCAAGAAAGTTAATGATCGCCTGAAGCATGTTGAAAGTAAGGGGAAGGGAACCTGTATGATCATGGACTCCTTGGTTTATTAAAGGTTCAATATTAAGATAAAAAGTGAGCATGTAAATAATGCAGATCAAGTGTATTCCAGTGGCTCCACTGAGAGATTTGAGCCTAGTTCCATACTAGGGGATACATGCAAACCCTTCCATATGTTGAGTGGATGTGGGGAGGGAGCCATGCAAGCAAACCCCGCCCACTAACATTGTGCATTGCTGCCACACTGACCCCAATTCCCATTAGATTTCAGTGAAAAGTCAAGGTCCTTCCTTGGAAGACGCAGCTCTCCACACCTACATTTGTGTGCAAAGAACTCTTCCTGATGAACATCAAACAGATATCTGTTATGAGAGCATGGCAGCAGTGTGCAGGGTTAACCTGCACAACCCCCAACACACATTCATTCAGTACATGGAAGGGGTTATGTGTACCCCTATACTGTAACACTAATCTGGCAGCTTTGGGCAAGCCACACATTCTCTCTTCTCCAAGTGAAATACAGGAACTGACACAGAGCTGTTCTGAAGTTACTAACAAATCCTTTAAAACATTATGTACAGCCCCTAATGTGACTTATGTTAATAACTTAGTAACTACTTAAAAATTGCATCTGAAAGAACTAGAACTAAACAGTTATTAAGGACGATTTAGCAATAGAACCTTGTGACGGTGCAACAGTGTTAGTCAAAAATTACCTAGAACCCTTTAAGATACCCTGTTTTAAGGCAGAGAGGTTGGACTAGATAGGACCCCCATGGGGTCCTATCCCATCTCTGAACCTATAGATCAAAGTAACTCATTGCTTTGTGTTACCAGAAAGTAAATGCAAAAAGGCCATCAATCTTAAACTGTGGATAAGTGAGCTATTTAAGCACACCAGCCCAACAAAACATCCCACGGCCATGAAGAAGACAGTTAGCAGCAAAGAGCTTTGCAGGTTCAAGATGCAACAGCCCAGCCCTAATACATATCCAAGGTTAGCACGCATGCATGTGCAAGCAAGTGAATGCATGAACAAGTCCAGCCCTATATTGATCTCTTCCATCATGGGGTACTCTTGAGTTCTTAGAATCACAGGGTTAGAAGGGGCCACAAGATATAGTGATGGCCACAAAATTTGGATGGCTTTAAATGGGGGTGAGACAAATTCCTGGAGAAGGCTATCAATGGCTACTAGTCCTGATGGCTATGTGCTACCTTCAATATCAGAGGCAGTAGGCCAATGCATACCAGTTGCTGGGGAACATGGGCAGGAGGGTACTGTTGCACTTGTGTCCTGCTTGTGAGTTCCCATTCCACTGCTGGTTGGCCACTGTGTGAAATGCCAGATTAGATGGACCCTTGGTCTGATCAGCATGGCTCTTCTGATGTTCTTATCACCTTGTAGACCATCTAGTCCAACCCCATCAGTGCAGGAAATCCAGGGCTACAGCATCCCCAACAGATGGATGTCCAGCCTCCGTGTGAAGACCTCCAGCAAGGAAGAGACCAACACCATGATAAATGTGTTTAGTTTTGCAGTCTAGATGGCTGAGGCTCTATCAATCAGGTTTCAAACCTAACCACACTTACCAAGGAGTAAGTTGCTCCAGGCCCAGTAGGGCTTACTTCTGAGAGCCTATGTGCAGAAGTCGACTGTGGTATGCTACAAACAGCCAGCTCCTCCAATTGTGACACAGCCACAGAAAGCCTTAAGAAATCTTGAGAGCTGCTGAAGCACAGAGGCTAACACACGGAGCTAGAAGTCAGGAAATTCTGGGTTCAAATCCTGCCTCCGACATAAACCCGCTAGGTCACCTTAGGCAACCGCCACTCTTTCGCTCAGCCTCAGTTCTTCCATCAGCAATACTGGCGATAACCATAGCGACTTACCTTACAGGGGTTGCTGTAAGGATAAGAGCTAGGTCACGCATGTGAAGGGCTATGAACCCTGGAAAGAGGCGTGGAAATGTTAAGTGAAGCGGCTGTTACCAAAACAGAGGAAACCACCACCACCCTCCATCCCGATCCATTTTTCTCCCACCCACTGCTTGAGGCAGTCAGCTCCGCCTGGCCGTGTGGAGATGCGAGGGAGGAAAATTACGCGAGCCAAGGAGAAAGCGGATCACTCACTGGAGCAGATGAGGGACATGGCGAGCGCCTCCTCGGTATAAGCCTTACGGCTGCTTCCGGGCCACGAGACCGAGGAGGAAGCTTCTGTTTCCGGTAGCCCGGTCCAGCTCCTTTAAACTCTATCACACGCCAGGTCGCCGCGCGCGCGGGAGACTCCAGCACTGGCCGGAAATGGAATTCCTCTTCCGCCTCC
The DNA here is from genome assembly GCF_023053635.1 of Elgaria multicarinata webbii. Lineage (NCBI taxonomy): Eukaryota > Metazoa > Chordata > Lepidosauria > Squamata > Anguidae > Elgaria > Elgaria multicarinata. The sequence continues at coordinate 81,211,474 of NC_086172.1, forward strand.
TCTTCCTTCCAACCACCTCTCGCATGCACTTCAAAAGCAACGAGTCGCCGCAAGGCCTAACGGTCCAAGAAATACCAGCAGCTTCCGGATCCGGAGGACTCTAGTGACGTGACCAACTACAAACCCCAGCACGCACCTGGATCGGCCATAGTACGAGCGTAAACATAGACATAAACTGCAGATCGACACAGGACCACACTTCCGAATACTTTTTATATACTTTTTTTTTCTTCCCAGGGTGAAAGTGAAGAAAGCAATCGAGAAAGCTAGAATTTGATCGTAGCCGTGCGTGGGTAATAGGTTTCCATCCGCAAGCGAGACGTAACAACAAAACCGTTAGCCCCTGCTCTTTCTAACTCTGCTCTTATCTCGGCGCGGAGTTGGAGTGGACAATAGAGTATAAAGCTTCTTCACGCAACAGGGCTTAGGGTTGAAAGGGGACCTGGGGCGAGATGGGCATTTTGTATGATGTTCTCAGCTGCACTTCTGACCTGCAATATTAACCTACTACCAGTGAAGGCTGGTGGCTTCTATGTCAGTGGGGCAGTAAATCCGCTCTGAGTTTTACTCAGAACCAATAAGACCTGTAAGAGAGCTATCCAAAGTGCTGAACCCAATCCCCAAACCAGGTTCAGCACCATGGAGAGCTCCTTAAGAGTTCTGCTGAAATCCAGAATGGATGCACAACCCAGGTTTTTTTTTTAGTGTGCAGATGGACACAAAATATGCTCCTGAGGGGCGGGGGAGAGCCCTTGATGGTGTGACTGATGTTGTTGGGTCCTGGAACAGTGTTGCCTGAATAGATGTTGGGGGCAGAGTTGGCACTTGGGTCTATTGCATGGTCTGGTCCCTCTGTCTGTGTCTCTGTCCTGTGTACTGTTGCTGGTTAGCATCCGCTTCAGGTTGGGAGGTTGTCTGTAGGCCAGGACTGGTCTGCCTCCCCAGGCTTGTAAGAGAGAAATGTCTGTGCTGAAGATGGGTTGGAATTCACTGATGATCTGTTGCAGTGGTTTCAATTGGGGGCTGTAGGTTACAACCAGTGGTGTACTTCTCTTGGTCTGTCGTCCTTCCTGGCCCTGTCAACCTGTCTTTTAAGTTTAAGGTGCTACTAGTGTTGGTGATAATCTGTCCAGTCGTGAAAGAGAAATAATGTGTTTGGCTTGGGTGGGGGCGGTGTGTATGTGTCTTACAGGGCATTTGTGCAGTTGGAAAATTTGGTTTAAAACACCCATGGCACAGCCCCACTGACATCGGAGCCACCAGCCTCCACTGCCTGCCACGCTCCTGCAGATGAGTCATAATAAAGCACTTACTCTGAGCCAAACTCCCGCCCTTCAAAATGGGGATAATAATAGACTGTTTTGATAATAGCTAGGCAATTCTACAGATATACAAAAGCGAGCAAAGAATGCACTTTTCAAATGAAATAAGACTCGTTAGAAAGAGTTCTTCGCTGCCCACTCACAACTCGGTAGGCTGAAATCCTAGATTCCTCCATATTTTTTTTATGCGAAGCTCTCACTTTCGCCCTGGTAAGTTAAAAAAAGATCTAAAAACTGTAGACTCTAAGGCTGCAATCCTATGCACACTTAAACACCTCGGGGCTTACTTCTAAATGGACATAAATAAGATTGCGCTGTAAAGAAACCCGGAAGTTTTATATCCAATAACGCGTGTTGCTCTAAATTTTACGTCCATGGGTTTGTAGCTTTCCAGCAATTTTCTTTCTCGAGTTCCTATGAAATGAGAACTCTCATTTCCAACATCCCGTATTGCGGCGGGAAAGTCTCTGTTTAGAAACAGGCATAAAAGCAAAGGCTTTTTCGCTCTGTTATTGAAAGTGCAGAGAGATACGTTTCTGTGTTTTTGTTTCCTACAAAAATGGTATGAAAATGTTGCCATCACGCATATGCGCGCGCGCGCACCCACACTCCCAAAACCTTGGACATTCTTTGTGATCTTTTGAGTTGTATTCCACTATGGCCACATTCAGAAGACACTCTAAACCATAGTTTTCAACCATGGTGACTAAGGCCTTATTCACCGTGGTTAAAGCCATGGTTTAAGGTGTCTTCTGAACGGGGACTATATGGATTTTAGAATGAAATCTTAGGTAGGGGTGGTTGGAGAAAGAACCACAATTCCCAGCATACGGCTTGACTAGCCTTCGTACTGCCCTTGGACTGAATTTCCCGGAATGCAGCTGGGCTTGGAGCCGGATTTGAATTTCCCCGAGCGAGCGAGAGAATAAAAGAATTTTGTTCCTCCGAGCTGGCTCTGGCTAATTAACTCCTTCCCTTCTGGCTAAGAACGAAGGGAGGCGCCAGCCCCGCTTTCCCAGTCGGTATTGGCCAATCGCAAGTCTTGCTTCTGCGTGGAGGCCACGCCGAGGATTCTTTTGGCGCCACTTGCTCCCCTCCCCATTTGGCGTGAGATCCGCGGGTTGTGCTGGGAAGCTTGATGCGAATTATCATCCGGAGTTTGGAGCAAGAGGCAGCGGCCCTTTCTTACAATTTGACGCCTTTTTCCATTCTCGGGTAGGTGACCGTCGACTGTCGAGCGCTTCTATTACAGGTTGCTGGGAGGGACTCATTTTTTCAGCATGCGGGAATTAAAGTTCAGAGAAGGGCTTCCAAAAACGTGGGGGAGCGTCTTTTTTTCGGTGTGTGTGTGTCTATATATTTTGCCCCTGTTGACGAAGGGCAAAGCGTGGTCTTTCATGTTAGGAACCCAACTAATACCCAACTAATATTCTTGGCTATCAATGGCTACTAGTCCTGATAGCTACGTGCTACCTCTAGTAAGCCTATATACACCATTTCAACAGCTGTTCGGCCATTGTGTGAACGGAGTGCTGGACTAGATGGAGCCTTGGTCTGATCTAACATGGCCCATCTTATGTTCTTATGAGTCCAGATTACCCCTGCGCTGGCAAGAGAGGCTCTTGGGTTCCTGCATGGCTTTGAAGCATGCTGCTGCTTGCTTCCCATTCAGGGCATGCCACTAGAAAAAAACAAGTAGTAATAGGACAGCCAGGAATAACTAAACTGGTTCCTGACCTCTTGCTTAGGTTAGCTTTTTTAAAGCTAAAGTGGCACTCTGCTTAAGTATTTAGAGGTATTGGCTTAGGTATTTGTGCTTTCCTATCTCTCCTTTCTACAGTTACTGGCTACTCCTGTGCAACGCAGGCTTTCTGGGTCTCCTCCAAAACGCCAGTCAGCACCTTGCGCAGGTTGATGTATGACTTTCTGGTTCTGTGAAGCATCTGGAATGTGCAATGGATTGGAGAATTCCAGCGGATGGGGTGGTGTGTCAGCCTGTGCTGCTGCACAGGGTGATTTCATCTTTGCTCCATAATTTCTCTTAGGCGGTAGGCTAATTTCTCTTAGATGGCATACAGCAAATCTTCCCCCAGCTGGTGCCCTCCAAATGTGTGGGACTACTGTTCCCATCATTCCCAATCAACATGATAATCGGGAGGGCTGAGGTAGAGCGTAATTGACCTGCTTCTCATTTTTTGGTTGAGATGGGCTGTAATACTATATAAATGTATGTTCAGGAGTCTTTTCTATTTTGAATTGTTTTTCCAGCAAAGCTGGGAGCAAAGACCAGAACTGTGAACATGCCTGGGTGGGACCTCAGCTTATGGAGCCGCTGCAAGTCCCTGCTACGACCAGCTGTGGCCATGATAATGTTGCTCTCTCTTGCCCACGTGGGCGTAACCAGTGCTCAGCACCACCGGAGTGAGCCTCGGCGAGAGAAATACATGGAATCTGACTTTCTATCCCAAGTGGGCCGTGCTCTGAGGCAGACTGTGGAGGATTTCATTGGAAGAGAGAACTTTCAGCTATTGAATGAGGTGAGGGTGAAGTTCCCTATTTTATTGTTTTCATGTATCTGAGGCAAATAGCTAGCAATAGCACACATTTGAGTGGAGCTATGTGTTTATGGGAAAAACCTCCTAGGACTGGACCACTTCAGAATGCAGGGTGGGGGGGAGCATGATTGAATGCTCTCCTGTGTTAAAACAAACAAAAACCTGTCTGTAGAAAGCTAGCATGTCAGGGTACTAGCCTAGTCTTCACCTTGACGTGCTATTTTTCTATGGTGCAGGGGACTTTTAACATGGAGAAGCATTCCAGTGTATAATTCCTTAAACTGCATTCTGAAATGGTACATGTCCCAAAAGAAAAGCACCACCTGCTTTTGATAAATGTGTAGACTGGCTCTAAGGCAGTCCAGTTTTCCTCACAAAGGACCTAATTTCTGCTTTGTGCTGCAGTTTCATATAGCCGGCTGCACATATTTCACAACTTCCTGGTGATGCCCTCTGTCCCTGGTGTTATTATCTAGTAATGACTGAACAGGCACTCTGCACATTACACAACTAGGGAAGCCAACACTAAGCTCACAAAGGGTTCTATTTAATCAACTCAGTTCAATATAGTATCCATATATAAATCTACAATAAAAAATTAATAAAACCTTTCAAGCCAATGAATATTTTAAAAAATCTGTATTTTAAGCTGTAGTCCTATCCGGATAGTTGGCAGCTTCCAAACTCAAGGCTGCTGAATATCCAATGCAGGGTGGGAGGAGAGCAGAGGTATTCCAGCCCCCTGCATTTCTGCTAGATGGGCAATTTTTCCTGTTTAGAGGTGGTTCCATAGATGGGGAAGGAAGGACGCTGGGATGGCCATAGGATATGTCGTATGGCCACCACCCTGCTTTCCTTCCCTCCGTGCCCCCAGGAATGCCTCCTTTTCCCCATCTCCGCGCTCATTTTCTGAGTGCAGAGAGAACTGCTCCAGCTATGAGGGGTGTGCGGTTTCCTGTCCTATGTCCCCCAGATGTTTTCTGGGAGGCATAGGACTATTCTCCCCAAGTAATATTTCACAAATGTGGTCTCCAATGTTGTGGTGTTCTTAAATTGACTACAGTCAATGAGAACTGCTGAAGCAATACTATGCCAGTCAAACAATCCTATCTAGGTGTCGAAGTCCACTTCATTCAATAAAAGCTGTCAAACACACTTTGGCTTTTGTCGTCCTTGGCCATTATTTACTTTACAATCCACAAGGCTTCCATTCCTTACCTGCAGTTCATAGGCAAAATCCAACATTGTGTGAGTGAAGTTCCCCCGTCCTCTTCTTTCTCTGCAGTCCCCTCCCCTCTCCCTGGCACACACTTAAATTCTGCTCTAGAGCATTGGGGGACCCTCTGGAGCAGATTTTGAATGGTGGAGCACTGCAGAGGAGAGTAGGAATTGCCTCTCTCCCTGTTCTCTCAGTGGCAGAGGTTAGTTGGATAACCCCCTTATATCCATCAGGGGTTGTTCATAACTTATTCATGCATAAACGTTTTCCGCTTCCACGAAGGATTTGCATTCTGCAACCTTCAGGATGTAATAGAAAAGGTCCGATCCAAAGCTTCCATTTCCTAAGAACATATTCTCAGCAAGGTTTTGAAACCTTGGAGTACTGAAGCTTCCAATACATCTTGCCCATTCATTATATGTTGTTCAAAACCTCAGCTTTAGTATCATAGGGAGTGGCCAGGAGTCCCCTGCAGATGTTACTCATATAAAAAGATCTTCATGCAATTGTGAAACAGCACCTCTGGCTTTAGCCCTGAGGCTGCATGGCTTCCCTGGTCTTGCCATGTTGTGCATGGAGTTCTGCAAGAAAGAATTCTGTGCACGTAGAGTTCTATGAGTCTGGGAACCCTATGAGTTCCCAGTTCCATGGAAGCCCCTGCATGTAGAGGGTTCCCTCTTGCAGATATATATATATATATATATATATATATATATATATATATATATGTTCCATGCTTGGACATGTGGGTGGGGAGACAAAGGCAGGGATTGTGTGTGTAGACCCCCTTCATGTAATGCAGTTTAACACATGAAGTGAGGTGCATGTGTCAGAAATTCCCCATGTCTTTCCAAATAAAAACAAGCCATCATTGCTTTGAAGCCTCATATCTCAGAAGCCTCCCTGGCAGTTGAGATTTTTTGTTGTTTATCCATTGACTGATATTTCTGGTAGCTGCATACTTATCTCCAGGTCTCACACAGTACTAGCTAGTAACCTCTTGATTCAACATATTTAGCATAAGATCCCACCTCCTCTTCTAAAAACTGGAGGGCACGTATTTTCATTCTTATGGTTCACATTCAATTTATCCAATTCTTAGATCCTTACATTGACATCTTTGCTCATTACTTAATCCCCACTTGCTTCAGTAGTTGAGGGAGCTGTACTGTTTCATAGTTTGCTATCAGAACAGCTGATAGCCATGTGTGGAAACACCTGGAGTTCTAAGAGCTCATAGTGGGGCACTCAGGATGAACGGAAAGCTTCCATGTGTGTGTGTGTGTGTGTATGTGTCTGTTCTCCTTGCAGAATATCTCTTCCCTGCTCTGGATAGTGGCCTCTGGGATCTCTTCAGCTTTATTTGTTGTGGCTCGAATTGCAGGGCAGTTCCTTACTTCCTTTGGAATGGCTGGTAAGTGTCCAGGATGTGAACGCAGCAGGAAGAAGAGGTGATCAAAAGGTGTGGCATGCTCAACTCCTTCTGCTCACTTGTTCACCTGCAATGCAAAAGTAACATTGGCCATTATCCTGTAGATGTTGTCTTGTCCTGTTTAATTCAATGGGACTCTCCTCAATTGTATTGTGTTTCCCTGATTGTATTTTTAGGGGTATATACATATTAAAGTGTGTACCTAAAAATGTAGTTGTAACAAATGGATGCTTTGCACAAGTAAGTATACTCATCAAGAAATTGGTATTAGATAGCAGCAGTCCCCTGTCAAGTGTATGTGTCAGTGGTAAGCACAGATTTGTTGCTACAATATGTATGAAACAGCCTTCAGTGTGAGCAGGAAAATTAAGTGCCCTGGACTAGGAAGACTGGATTTTCTTGGGCAAAAACAGCTCCTTTCTTTGAGGCTGGCACTTGATGAACTGAGTATACTGCTGTTGTTTCTTAAACAAAAATGTCAGTTCCTGCGATTTTCTTGCTTAGCAGCAGCAATCTGCCTTGATCTACTGTGGGCCAGATATTTCCTTCCAATGCTTCCACTTCTGCCCAAACTGCCATTGTCATGAAAGGGTGTAGCACAGGGGTGGGCAACTTGTGGCCCTCCAGAAGTTTTGGCATACAGTTTCCATCAGCCCTAGCCAATGTAAGGAGTGGTGAGGGATCATGGGAGTTGTATGCCAGAAGCTCCTCTCCCTTGATATCGAGCCACTCTGGGTTGAGTGCACCTAACGTCTTGCTTTTCTCCTTTGCATTTCAGGCGACCATTTAACTCAGTTCCTGAAGCTGAGTCCGGACAAGGTGCAGGTGCTGCTGCTCTGGGGCCTGGCCGCTCTGATTGGCTACTGGGTGCTGTCGTTGCTGCTGAGCCTGTTGCTCGCCCTCTTGAGCCGCGTCATGTGGGGCCTCAAGGTGGTCCTCTTCGGGGCCTGCTTTGTGTTTGTTGCCACGATGGTGCCTGACCGCTCTGTGCAAACGTTGCTTCTGTTGGCCCTGCTCACACTCTATGTCCTACTGGGTTGGCTGACTGGGTCGCACCACTCCGGGGCACGGCTGGAAGCCAAAGTACGCAGCTTGGAACGCCAGGTGGAGGAGCTGCAGCGCAGGCACAGGCGATCCCCCATGCACCTGGAGGAAGACTGAGCCTCCAATGTCCATGTACCGTTCCTAAGTGGCAACCACCTTCTTCCTTTCTTCATGTATTCTAGGAGTCCTTCCTAGACTGTAGATCCTCTTGGGTATCTGTTCACCCACAACTATGTAGCAGCAGGTCAATCCTAACTGGAACTTCTGTACAGGAGGCTGAATGCACCTGAGACAGTGTAACATCCCAGTTGACACTCAGTATCCTGTTCCAAAGCATGCTCTCCATCCATGTCTTCTGTCATGTGTTGCTGTTTTCACGCCCCCTTCTTCTCGAATAGCCTTCCCCAATCTCATAGTCCGACACATCTGGTGGGCACAACTTCCATAGCCCTCCCCAGCCAGCATCACCAGGAGGGTTATGAGAGTTGTAATGGAGGGCACAAGATTGGGGAGGGCTGTTTTGGACCAAGTACCTTCCTGCTCTTCGTTCCCACTTGGCTCATGGTAGACCATTTTGTTCTTCAAGGATGACTGATGGTAGACTGAAGGTGATGATCTTTTTATTTAAAAACCAAGTGAATTATTTCTGCAGTGCTGCATAGCAGGGAAGGAAGCATGGGGTGTTACACAGTTCACCCTGTGGATTTTCGCCTTGGATGTTACACCAGCGTGCCTGAGTATATCTCTGACTGTAAAGCCAACTGTCTCTGTGAAAGCTAAAGATGGATGCTGTGCTTACGGTGGCAACAGAGCAAATCAGGATGTCTTGTGTGTACGGTTGGGGTGGCAATGTTTAGCTCCCAGCTCCTTACAAACCAAAGATGCCTATTAAAAGCAAGGCCGCACAGTTTTCTTACACACCCTCATTCTGCCTGAATCTGATAGTACCATGACTGACAGGATGCACCTGCCTGTTCTGGGTGCAAATAAGCCATAGATGAGCGACAAAGTGAATGTACACAACTCTTCCTGCTGGACAGAATTTTGTACCACTAGCAAGTGGAATAATGAACCCAGATGTCCTTTTTTTCTGCCCATTTGGGGAAGGACACATAACTTACTCTGTGGTGTTAGCCAAACATTGGTTGCCAATATATATTTTTAAGCTACCAGTTTTAAGCAAACCAAATATTTTGTTACTCTTCCAAATAAAGCTTATTTAATCAATTTCTCTATGCTTGCTTCTTTTAATTTGTCCTTTTCTAAACAGAGGTGATGCACATATTGACAGGTTGGATGCAAAGAACACATGAGAGGTTAAGCAAGCATACATCTGTTTTAGAAAGACCTTCTGAAGCAGGGATGAGCAACTTGTAGACCTCCATACATGTTGGTCTATAGCTCCCATCATCCTTACTGTTAGCAGTGCTGCCTAGGGCTGATGGAAGATGTAGGCTAAAACAGCTGGAGAGTCACAAACTGCCCACCCCTACAGTCTAAAGAGTAGAAGAAAGTACTGTCCATTCAATGGGGTGCACACATCAGGCCAGGGTTTGTTTTTTGAGGGGGGCGGTCATATGGAGATACTGACAGCCAAGAGATGTTGTTCCACAACAGCCATTGTGACGCAGAATCCAAATGCCATTTTCTGTGCAAGAATGGCAGCCTAGAATGCAAGAGAAATGCCATTTTGTTGTGGTTGGGGCAGGTTTGTGGGATGGTGCTTGGACTAGAATCATAGAATAGCAGAGTTGGAAGGGGCCAATAAGGCCATCGAGTCCACCCCCCTGCTCAGTGCAGGAATCCACCTTAAAGCATCCCTGACAGATGGGTGTCTAGCTGCCTCTAGGGTGGGAGAGCCCACGACCTCCCTAGGTAATTGACTATTTACCAGCTGTGATTTTAGAGGTCTTAGGAACCCTTGTGCTACTCAATAGCTGTGACTGCTACTTTCTGGGAAGTAAAGGCTCCCTGGCATCGTATTAAAAAGTTGAACTAGTTTGAGTGGATTGAAGTTGCAACTGCCAGGATTAGACTAGCATGCTTATATTGCAATCCTGTACATGCTCACTTGGAAGTAAAAGCCACTGAAGATAAAGGCACTTACTTCTGGGTAAATGGGTAGGATTGTGCTGAAGCCTGTTTATGTAATAGTTTGAGAAGAACCTCACTTCAAATAGGTATCCCTGCTTTGTAGTGCCAGCTGCTGAAAGGGACCGATTCCAATGTTTGGCTCTTACCACCGTTTTACACTGTAAAGTCTGCAGAACTAAATCCCCTTATGTGGGGGTAAAGTTCCACTGTGAATGTAATGAGATTTACTTCTGAGTACTTTGCTAAAGATCAGGATGCCTGCTTGTACAATTCCCCTCCCTTTTCTTTTTTAGTGGCTGTTTATCATACGATAGAAGGGCAACAGCCAACTGTGGGGAAAATACTATTGGAAGTCTGCATTGCCGCAGGAACCGAATGGCCATGCTTTATGTACCCCCAGACCCGCCTCAAGATACTTGGTTGCCTAGGTGAAGGGTAAGATAGCAACCCTTCTGCACATTCCGTGGAGGGATGCTGACTGCACAGGTAGTTGAATCTTCAACAATTGTGATGGGATAGCGTCCTCCACTACACCTGAGGGCAGCAAAGTACAGCTTATTGAGCTCCATCCTCCAACACCTCACTACCCCCTCCCTTGGCCTCTGCCACCTGAGGCAACTGCCTCACTCTGCCTAATGGGAGGACCAGGTCTGCATCCTTCCACCAAATACACTGATCAGGTTTGCACTATCATGAAGGGAAATAAGCCCGTCTTGTTCTAGGGTTGCTGGGTGGTTTGTAAACCATCCCATCTGACTACCCTCCCTGGGCTTGGATACCATGATCACCTGCATCCAGCGAAGTAATTATGCTCATTAGGCGATTCGTGACTGGTATGCTTGGGGAGAAGAAATAAACCACCACAGCTACTTTTTGCTCTGTGGTTGTGCAAACACTGTGGCTGTAGAGTTTAAAAGGGCAGGACAAGAACTCCTACCCTGCCTGAATGTAGGCAGAAGGTGTGGCCCATAGATGCAGGGCTGGCACCAGGGGTCAGCCTTGATGCACAGTTACAAGATGGGGGATACTTGGCTCAGCAATACTACAAGTGAGAAGGAGCTTGAAATTGTTGTAGATAACAAACTGAATATGAGCCAACAGGGTGATGTGGCTGCAAAATAAGCAAATGCTATTTTGGGCTGCATTAATAGAAGTATAGCTTCCAAATTGTGCAAGGTACTAGTTCCCCTCTATTCGACACTGGTTAGGCCTCATCTAGAGTATTGCGTCCAGTTCTGGGCACCACACTTCAAGAAGGATGCAGACAAGCTGGAGCGTGTTCAGAGGAGGGCAACCAGGATGATCAGAGGTCTGGAAACAAAGCCCTATGAAGAGAGACTGAAAGAACGGGGCATGTTTAGCCTGGAGAAGAGAAGATTGATGGGAGACATGATAGCACTCTTCTAATACTTGAAAGGTTGTCACACAGAGGAGAGCCAGGATCTCTTCTCGATCCCCCCAGAGTGGATCACGGAACAATGGGCTCAAGTGACAGGAATCCAGATTCCGGCTGCACATTAGGAAAAACTTCCTGACTGCTAGAGCAATACGACAATGGAACCAGTTACCTAGGGAGGCTGTGGCCTCTCCCACACTAGAGGCATTCAAGAGGCAGCTGAACAGCCATCTGTCAGGTAAGCTTTAAGGTGGATTCGTGCACTGAGCAGCGGGTTGGACTCGATGGCCTTGTAGGCCCCTTCCAATTCTACCATTCTATGATTCTGTGATAGGCATTTGCTTATGGCTAGGCATCATCAGGGGGCCAACTGCCAACCCCAGAGCCCCTGCCCTTTCTGAAGGAGAAAGCAGGGACATGAGTGAGAAGAAGGAGCAGCCATGGTTTGCCGCCTCCTCTCCTGGGCAGCTGTAAGGATTGGGCCCAGAGGAAGAGGGCAAGCAAATAGACAAAGGTAGCTGTGGTGAAGAGAAAGCATCACCTATGGCATCTTGGTGCCCTGCAGAGGGGTTGGGCTGTTACTTGCCCAACTTGAAATCATTTGTGAAGCCAAAATATGGGTCTAGACAAGCAGCACTCACTTAAGGCAATTGGACCAAAAGCCACTTAGCTTTGGCTGGATTGTCCCCAATATCTACAGGAGGTGCCCAATACGCCATGCACACACCAAAAGGTGTGCCCAGGACACATTTTAAAATAGATGTATTTTTAAAGGACGTCCAGTTTCTTGCCATCCTGCTCGGAGTCTGTGCCTGTGGGATACAAACCTCTCCGAATGCAGAACTGTGGTGTCCCTTAATCCAACGCAGGAGGCAGTGTGGTTTTGTTCCTTGTCTGGATTAAAGGGGTGGGGGAGCGCTTGGCTGGAGGGCGGCATAATTGGCAGCTTCTGCCATTCTCTGGGGGTCCAGAAGAAATCTTCGGCACAATGAGCCTGTTTCACAGCCCCAAATTGCAACCGTGAATTTGGTCAAAGCATCAGACAGTAAACCTCCTGGCCCAGAAACGGAGCTCTTTCCTCTGGGTGATGCTGTATTCCAAGGAGCCACGGAGGGGATTAGTTCTAGCAATTCACACCGTTCCTGGGTAAGCTCAAGACGCTAAGAGTTCTAAAGGTTTTCATTTCTCAAGCCAGCCCCCACTCAAGGTTACGTAAGAACTTTTTATCCTGGCCTGTATGCATTTTACAAATATAATTTGAGCTTACTGCCTGCTTTGGAAGTCTGTTTTTAGCTGTGGTAAAACACAAACAGCAGTTTATACTGCAGCAGCTCATGCAACATTCCTAGGCTTGTTAAATGGGGTAAGGCAATCCAGATCTCCCTTCCACTGAAATTCATATTAAAATCCTACTGCAACCCTGCTGAAGGAGCTACACCAGCAAATAGCTCTGGGGCTGATGAGCCCTTTAAAATCTGGCCCATAACAAGTCTAAACAGGAATAATCTTAGCAGTTGCTTCTCCCTGCCCTCATCAGAGCTACTAGCCCCACTCTGCTTAGCTTTTAACTAGAAGGCAACTTCTACTAGCAACCTTTATCAATGGCCCTGTTCAGAAGACACCTTAAACCATGCCTTTTTGCCTTATTCACCATGGTTAAAGCCATGGTTTAAGGTGTCTTCTGAACAGGGCCGATAAAACTGTACAAAAGCCATGTAAGCAGCAAATGATTGAGTAGGCAGCTGAGCCATGGGGAAGAGGGTGGTGCTGTTTGGGGAACACTGGAGGGCCAGATTGGGACCCAAAGAGGGGAGAATTTAGCTCCTGGGCCTGAGGCACCCCGGTCTTACAACAACCCTGTGAGGTACCTTTCACCCTCTAGATGTTTGGATTTCAACTCTTCTCAGCCCCAGCCAGCATGGCCAGTGGTAAGGAATCCTGGGAATTGTAGTCCAAAACATCTGGAAGGTACCAGTTTGGGGAAGACTGCTGTAAAACTATTGTAGGTGGGGGAGACTGAGGCTGAGAGAGAGTTTCCTAATTCGTAGCTCAGTGGCTTTGCTGCTGCACTGCACTAAACCAGCTCTTATGGCAATTGCCACAGAACATGAACATGGTATGTTCATGCAATTTTGACCTTCGTGCCTAGTGTAGTACATAAATCCATTTAATAGTAAGTCAGATGGGGGCTTCCAGATGGAGGGCTCCTAGTGCTAACAATCATAAGGAGAAGGCATTGTGCAACAATTCTGTCTTTTTTTCCTTAATGGATTTTCTGTTGTAAGAACAAAAGTCAGAAGAAGTGGAGGGAAAACATGGGAGGGTTATGAGTGGAAGCCTTCTCTAGAAGCGTCTTCAGTGGGTAGATCCAGTAAGCTGTCCAGAAAAAAATGTGCTCCTGAAGAATAATCACATAAACATGGAAATGGGGGAAGGAGAGAGAGAAATGGATATCAGAAGAAAGCATAGGGTTGCAGAGCACTTCTTTCCAGTTTTAGACTTTTTTTTAAAAAAAAGGAAAAAAGGTTCTGAGTGACCACACTATGAAAAGTCAGTTCTATATGTATTTACTCAGAACTACGTCTCTCTCTGTTCAATGTGTTTTACTCAAAGGTAAGCATGCATGGGATTTTAGTATGACTTGGATGTAAATGCAGTTGAAATCAATGGGATTTACTCTTGAGTAAGGGAACAGCAGATCTCTATTTTATGAACTTGGAGATACACAGCTTCGCATGATCAAAGTAAAGGAAAATAAATCCTTCACAAATGCAAACAGGTGGAATTTCACTGGTGGACTATCAGGGAAAGGGTTTAAGAGCTCTCAAGGTTCCAAGTTTCATTTCTTTCTCTTTAAAATTGAGGGAGCTGTGGGCAAGGAGGGTGCATTTTCTGCATTTCTTTTAAGGTGAAAATGTACCCTTGGTCATGCCTACTCAGGAGTTAAAAGGGACCTCTCTCCCTCCCCCTTCATGGTTGAGTGGAGAACTGCTCCACCCTCCTCTTTTGTTAGCGAGGCCGCCCTTGGACACACATGCCCCCAACAAAGAACAGGATGGTTGGATAGAATGCAACGGCAGCAATACACGGAGGGAGGAACACATTTATTTCGCATGGAGGGGAAAAAACCGATTTTCCCAGCTCCAAAAAGAAAAGAAACATGGAGGGGAAGAGGCAAGATGAGCGCAGGACAGGGATGACGTCATGTGAGTACCGGGTTCCAAAACCACATACCAGACATGGCGAGTGTGCGATAAATCGCTGGTGTGATGGAGCTCACAATCACATCTCCTCAGACTTGCCAGACAGGGACTTGCAGCTTAAGGATCTAAATCAGGATTTTCTCATACAACAATACCACCCAACAAAGTAAAGAAAACAGATCAGACTAGTACCCAGGAATAATCTAGTGGAGGACAGACCCAGAACAGAAAACAAAACAACTTGTTGTCACCTTCAGTTCCCATCACTCAAATGTATCCTCAATAAATAATCTACTCATCCTGGACAATGGCACTTCCGTCTGACAGTCCTTGGGTGGTAGGTCTGTACTCACCAACAGCAACAAACAGACACTGAAAGAAACAGACTTTCATCAGATGATGAAATAAGATGTGGGCTTTGGCATGTGTGGGCAGCCATTTTAAATATTCAAGCGACGACCACAGTGTATCATGTCATCTAAACCTGGCAGGGGTGGGTTGTACAAGGGTTAAACAATCCTTGCATAACCCATGGCTTGTTTTAGGGTTATGCAAGGATTGTCCTCACACAATCCACCTCTGCTGGGGTCAGACAGCACAACAAGCCACCTGGTATGTGCTGCAACCTACTGTGGCTTAAATAAGCCATGGTTGACTGCAGTAATTGTGTGCACTAGTTCAGACAAGAGGAAGCAGACTCTGGCAAATACAAATGCCAACTTTGTCCCCATATCTACTCTGGCAAGACTATTACAAAACCTAATAATGTCATTCACAACATTAGGGGTTCATTCACCTGCTCATCTTCCAATGTGATATATACCATCATCTGCCCACAATGTTCTCCGGCATTTTATATAGGACAAACAGGACAGTCTCTATACAAAAGAATAAATGGACACAAATGAGACAAACGGCAATGTTCAGAAACCAGTGGGCAGGAGTAGGGGGTTATTTCAACCTTCCAGGACATTATGTCAATGACCTTAAGGTGACTATTCTCCAACAAAGGAATTTCAAAGACAGATATCATGAGGAAATTGCTGAAGTACAATTCATCAAGAGATTCAGCTCTGTTTCCTGTGGTTGGAATAAGGACAAAAGTTGTTATTGTTGTTGTTTTAAACACACTATGACCCTGTTCAGATGTCACGTTAAGCCCTGGTGATTAAGCATTTTGAGCTTAATGGCTTAATGTGTCATGTGAGCCATTCCTAACCATGGTGGTTACATAACTACAATTGAAACATTTGCTGCAAAGGGGTTAGTGGCCTAACCATGGCTTAGCATGTTGTCTGAGCAGGTCCTACAGATTTTACTTGGCTCATAGTTGCAATGCTGCCTGCGTTATCACCCAATAATGATATGTGAATGACAACCATTAATGTAATCATCACTGACTGTACCTTTTTGTAGTTCAATTCCCTCTGACAATGCTGTTTTGATTTCCCATCCCTGCTCTAGCATGTGTGTGTATATAAACCTGCCAGTTTGAGGATAGCACTTCTATTCATGCATCCGATGAAGCGGACAGTGTCCACAAAAGAATATTGTTAGTCTGTAAGGAGCCAAAAGACTCTTTGTTGTTCATGCCAGTGTTGGAATTCCAAGCCTAGCAGCCTGGTGTCCTCTAGATGTATTGGACTGCAAATCCCATCATTCCCAGCCAGCATGGCCATTGGCCACATTGGCTGGGAATCATGGGAATTGCAATTCAACAAATCTGGAGGACACCAGGTTGATGCAGGCTGCTGTAGCATAATCCTATAAAGGCGCTGTTGTACCAATAGCATAGCTTTTGTGAGTGGCTATGTGGGTATTTCGCCAGATGGAAGCTGATCTTGTTCATTTGGCAGCCTTGAATTGAAAAGCCTGTTCTCATTTGTAGATGGCATTTTGAAGAGCGGTTTCCATTCATAAATCTCCTAATTGTATGTGAACTGAACGTATATGTTGCCCCCAAACTTAAACAAATCAGATTTTTGTTTTTTTAAAAAAATAAATACATGAATAAATGCATCAATGAATAAATTAAAACCAATCCTTTAATTAGTCAGATATTGAAGCTCAAATCATCACAGTCTCACGTAACACCCCACTTCTTACTTATTAGCTCATCCATCAAAGAAAAGAATATGTCTTGCATCATGTGACAAATATCAGCTAACCCCGTAATATGAAATGAGCCAATTTGTGTCTCAAATAAACCACAGTTGGGAAACATCTGGTTGGGGGAGGGGGTAAAATGTCCTAGTTCTCCTTGAGAATTTCATTTCCAAATAGGTTCCAAATGCAATTGAGTCAAAAACAAACAAAAACAATGTGCTGAATATACAAATGATTTCAAATATTGATTTAGCCCTTGTTGGATTTAAACTAGCATCACAAGGATAAAAAGCTTTATATCATCTATATCCTGCTGCCACTCATATGGGCCATCCAGACCCCTGGAGACAGTCTCTAGGAAGACAGTTGTTGTTGGGATGTTCTGATCTTAAAAGATGCTTATGTTCTAATCCTCTCTGTGTTCAGTCTCACTCTTTTTCAGATTTCCCTTTAATCGCTTTACTGCGTATTGTCACAGTCCCCCTGTGTTCAATTTGCTTGCAAGTTCCTGTGTGTGTCTCCACCTCCTCCCAATCTCCTCTCACTACAGAAAGGTTATTATATATACCTGATGCAAAGCTAAATGCATCCTTTGTGGTGCATATGACAGAGAGAGAGAGAGAGAAAGCAAGCAAGCAAGCAAGCTTGAAGTGCCAGGCTACGTAAAAACACTGTACAGTGCTGCCCTGGCATCAAAAGCAATCAATATGACTAATCCATACGTTGCAGCTAGCCCTCACAGTATTGAGCAAGCTGCCCTATTATGAATGAAGAACAGGTAGTGGGATCATACAGATGAGTGCCCAGACCATGTGGTGAGTGCCCTGCCTGCACAGATTTTGCAGGTTTTGAAGCACTACTCTCCTGGTTTCCACCTCTTTTGTGTGTGCGTGTGCATGTATGCTCATGTACCATCCTTTTCCTAGTAATTTTTGAGTTAGATTCTCAAAGGCATGTACAGTACAGTATATATTCTAGAATGTATGATATACTATGTCCACAATTCAACAGAGCTAAACTTACTGAATGAGCTTAGGCATGCTTAAATCAATGCTAGATTGTGACCATCACACAGGGCCAGTCCTACCATTAGGTAGGGTATGGCAGTTGCTTCAGGCAGCAGAAGCTGGGGGCGGGAAGGGGGGATGTAGTGGTGAGTTATTGGAAGGTAGAGCTGTGTGTGCCACAGGGCCAGTTCTGTGCCCCCTAAACTACCCTGCTGCTCTCAGATGTGGTGGAGGACAACTGTCATGTCACCATCACTGAAGTAAGGCCACAGCTAGACCTAAGGTTTATCCTGGGATCATCCAGGGTTCGACCCTGCCTGAGCACTGGATCCCCTGTGTGTCACCTAGATGAACAAGTTTGACCCCTGGACGATCCAGGGATAAACCTTAGGTCTAGCTATGGCTTAAGATTCACTGCCACCCCAGTTGGCTTTTGTCCATGGTATTGGAAAGGCGCCATCTTGTCTGTCTTGTTAAATGGGAGAGTAGGAGTAGGTTTGGAGTAGTGTTGAGCAAATGAAGAAGTAATGATAGTGGGGCAAAAGAGACCATCTCAATGGAGGTTGGTGGCTCCAAAGTTGATGGGGCTGGGAATCAGCCAGTCAGAACTCTGAAGGAACTATCCTAGGTGCTGAACCTATTTGGGGGGGGGGTGTAACCAGAACTGCCACTCTCTACTGGACCATCCTATTGCAAGCAAGGATTGCAGGGTTAGTAAGAGACTTTCATCTCCTCTGACACTGAAAAATGTTCAGATAAGAGCCTCCATAGCACATTCCTTCACTCCTTCTTGTTCACGGCTGGTAAAGAGAGAAAGCATCTGCTGGAAATAGCACAAATGAGGTATGCTAATTTAGCAAGTGCACTGTGCACATCCATAATGTTGATATTCATAAATAAATCACCTCCTATGTAAATGAGGCTGCCTGGATGTGTGAGGCTGAGATACGGCAATCCTGTTCATTAAATGAGTGAATAGCTTGCGGCATAATAGCTAGTGAGCAAGCAAACAGGTTCAGGCAAGCAACAGCCACATAACAGAACTGACACCATCATCACTATCATTCTGGAGTGTTTGATTGGCAAATGACAGAATATGCAGCTTCTTACAAATGAGCAAACGTTTCATTTTCCCCCACTTAGATATTGCAATTCATTTAACAGTCTAGGAACAGAAACCTGCCTAGAAATTCTGTGCTCAAAAATAATCATGCAGCACGTTTCTAGGGTACAAATTCTTTCACTTCATTATCTCAGTAACTCAGACAACATCGCAGAAAGGCAGGTTAACTTGATTACCTGCAAATGGTGGCAAGTTTCTGGCTGAGGATGAGATTTTAACTAGGGGCTTCCCAACTTACACTTGTAGGGTTGTATCCTATGTTAGTCCTACCTTGAGTAGACCCATTGAAATGAATGGGACTTGTAGCAGACTAACGTTGGATACAACCCATAGTCTCATACTACATCAGTTCTCTGCTGAGTCAGCTGAAAGACTTGGCAATAAAAGAAGTGCTTATATGCTGATTTGTATTAAGTGAAGCCTTAGAGTAACTGGAGCTATGGGAGAATTAGAGACTCTCCTGATTTCCTGTATTGAGTGTGAGCCATTTATAGGCTATCCCTGTCTTTCTCCATTGTCTCCTTGACATAGGCATAATGAGGAAAAATTGTTTTTGAAGCTATAAAATTATATCGTATTGACTCAGGGGTCTAACTGATGATACTAAAAGTTATGCATGGTATGGAGAAAGTGGGTAGGGAGATTTTTATCTTCCTCTCATAATACTAGAATTCAGGATCATCCCATGAAGCTGTTTGGTGGGAGATTCCAGACAGATAAAACGAAGTACTTCTTCACCTGGCACATAGTTAAACTATGGAATTTGCTACCACATGTAGTGATGGCCACCAATTTAGATGGCTTTAAATGGGGGTTGGATAAATTCCTGGAGGAGAAGGCTATCAATGGCTACTAATCCTGAAAGCTATGTGCTACCTTCTGTATCAGAGGCATATGCTGACATACACCCGTTGCTGGGGCACATGGGTGGGAGAGTGCTGTTGCACCCATGTCCTACTTGTGGATCCCTGGTCAACAGCTGGTTGGCCACTGTGTGAACAGAGTGCTGGATTAAATGTGACCCAGAATGGTCTTCTTACATACTAGCTGTGAACTAGACTGCACATAAGGACTATGGTTGTTGACCCCTTTCCAGCAACAGGGCCAAATTTCAGAGAAGCTCTCCGGGGCGGGGGGGGGGGGACATTCTAGTGGTGGGTGGGGCAGAAAGTAAAATGGAGTGGGGGCAAAGACGAAAGGGCAGAAGTACCAAATAATGCCAGTACATCGTAACTTAAAGCTCTTACATGTGGTAGCAAAACCTTAGGAGAGGCATGTCAATCTATTAAAGTGGGGGGTGGGGGACATAAAAAAGCTGGGAATCCACCACACAATCAGCTGTAGGGGGAAAGGGGTGTGTGGTTTTGCACTCCTAGACTGGTGGTCACTTCCCCCCCCCACCCCCCACCCGGCCACAGTCCTGATCAAAATCTCTACCCCCGCCTGCTATTTGCCAGATGAGGGAATCTACCATGAGGCAATCCTGATCAAGCCTCCCTGCAGCGACTCTTTTTAAACAACATAGACACCTGAAATGCAGTCGCGCATTTAACATAATGTGTACTTTGGCCCTGATAAGTGCTGCTGGAATGCCGCTCAGGCTCAGCACGCCCTCTCTGACTTGGTAATTCCACATTCCATAGGAACCCGCTGGCTGAACTTAATTTGCCCGTCTTCCTCAAAATCCAAAACTTGTGTGGGCCTAAGAAAAATAAAACTGCAGCTATGTCCTGGGGGGGGGGGGGGATCTACACTACTGCTTTAAAGCGCTTTATAACAGTTTTGACAACTGTTGGGGCCCAGGACACACTGCATATACAGGTTTCAAAACGTTTTCAAAGCGCTTTAAAGTGCTTTAAGGCGCTTTAAAAGCAGTAGTGTAGATCCCGCCCCCCCAGTTGCAATTAGGCTTCTGTTCTGAATATAGCTTTTGAACGGCGGTGGGGAGGAAGACCACCCACCTCCAGAAGATAAGAGTGGGCACCCTTCCCCAGCCTGAAAGGACAGGACACCTTAGGAAACTGTTATTACTCTAGAATCATAGAATAGTAGAGTTGGAAGGGGCCTATAAGACCATCGAGTCCAACCCTCTGCTCAATGCAGGAATCCACTTTAAAGCATACCTGACAGATGGCTGTCCAGCTGCCTCTTGAATACCTCTAGTGTGGGAAAGCCCATGACCTCCCTAGGTAACTGGTTCCATTGTCATACTGCTCTAACAGTCAGGACGTTTTTCCTGATGTCCAGCCGGAATCTAGATTCCTGTAACTTGAACCCATTATTCCGTGTCCAGTACTCTGGGATGATTGAGAAGAGATCCTCTGTGTGACGACCTTTCAAGTATTTGAAAAGTGCTATCATGTCTCCCCTCAATCTTCTCTTCTCCAGGCTAAACATGCCCAGTTCTTTCAGTGTCTCCTTATAGGCCTTTGTTTCAGGACACCCAATCATCCTGGTTGCCCTCCTCTGAACATTCTCCAGCATGCCTGCATCCTTCTTGAATTGTGGAGCCCAGAACTAGATGCAATACTCAAGATGAGGCCTAACCAGTGCCGAAGAGTGGGGCACCAGTACCTCACACGATTTGGAAGCTATACTTCTATTAATGCAGCCCAAAATAGCGTTTGCTTTTTTTTTTTGCAGCTACATCACACTATTGGCTTATATTCAGCTTGTGATCTATAACAATTCCAAGATCCTCCTTACTTGCAGTATTGCTGATCCAAGTATCCCCCATCTTGTAACTGTGCATTTGGTTTCTTTTTCCTAGGTGTAGAACTTGGCATTTATCCCTATTAAATTTCATTCTGTTGTTTTCAGCCCAGCGGTCTAACCTATCAAGATCACTGTGACGTTTTCTCTCTCTTCCGGGGTATTAGCTATTCGACCCAATTTTGTGTCATCTGCAAATTTGATAAGCATTCCCTGCACCTCCTTGTCCAAATCATTAATAAAAATGTTGGAGAGCACCAAACCCAAGACTGAGCCCTGTGGTACCCCACTCATGACCTCCCCGCAGTTTGAGAAGGTACCATTGATAAGCACTCATTGAGGCCAATTCTGTAGCCAACTGTGGATCCACCTAATAGTTGTTCCAACTAGCCCACTTTTAGCTAGTTTGTTAATCAGAATATCATGGGGCACTTTGTCAAAAGCTTTGCTGTAGTCAAGTTATATTATGTCCATAGCATTCCAACAGTCCACAAGGGGGTTAACTGATCAAAAAATGAGATGAGATTAGTCTGACAGGATTTGTTCTTGACAAATCTATGCTGGCTTCTAGTAATCACTGCATTGTTTTCAAGGTGCTTACAGATTGACTTCTTTATAATCTGCTCCAAAAATTTCCCCAGGAATGGATGTCAGACTGACTGGTCTATAGTTTCCAGGTTCCTCCTTTTTGCCCTTTTTGAAAATAGGGACAATGTTAGCCCTCCTCTAGTCATATGGTACTTCACCCGTCTTCCATCATTTCGCAAACATAATAGACAGTGGTTCTGAGAGTTCTTCTGCTAGCTCATTTATTACACTAGGATGTAGCTCATCAGGCCCTAGAAATTTGAACTCGTTCAAGGAAATTAGGTGTACTTTGACCATTTGTTTATCAATCTCGAACTGCAATCCTGCCCCTGCAGCTTGTACTTCACTTTTCCCGGGGTGGTCATAGACCACTTTTTGGAGAAGACTGAACCAAAGTAGGAATTGAGCACTTTGGCCTTTTCTTCGTCATCTATTATCAATTTGACATCCTCACTAAGCAGTTGAACCACCATTTCTTTCTTCTTTTACTATTCACGTATCTGAAGAAAACCTTTTTATTGCTTTTAGCATCCCTCGCTAGTCTCAGCTCATTCTCATCTTTAGCCTAATAGCTCTTCTTGCTCGCTCCACTCCAGATGTATTTGCTCTACTTCTAGGAACAGGCAAGTTGGAACTTGGCCTTTGGGTGTGAAGGCCTGGAGGTGACGATAATTCCACAGGTAGGTGCTAGGGTGTCTCAGGGTTCCTGGCAGGCTGTAACACAGCCCTTCTGCAGCTCAGCCAAGAAAATATCTGCTTCAAGTCTGGGATCCTTGAAAAGCTCCTCGGTGACTTTTTGTCTACTGTCTCTGATCTGTTATCTATCATGCTTTTTCTCACCTGGTGTTACTTTTGTTGTTATTGAAATGAGTCATATGACAGTGTTTAAGTGCCTTTGTCTTGAGGGAAACAACAATCCCCCCCAAAAAAAGGGCACAGTGCCCCTGAGCAGGTACAGAGTGCTTTTCTTTGGAGAAGGAAACCCATTTCTATCTCAACACCATCCTGTAAAAGAGAATATAGGATGTAGGAAAATTCATAAAGTGCAACTCCATTGGTCTTTCCAATGGAAACAGTGTAAACATTCTGCTATTTTTGCACAGGTTTGTATGTAACATTGAAGGGAGAATCTGGCACAGCTTTTATAACTGACATGCTGCATGACAAAAATTCTCCTTTTGATGCAACTCAGCTTTTCATCTTCCTGTTCTGGCTGCACAAGGGAATAAACATTTTCCTGGTTGGCATCTAATATCAGAGCCTGATCTATTCCCTGATCTGTTTAGCTCCTCAAACCTCTCTCAATCCTCATATACTTGCAGTGCAACCCTATGCATCTCTATTCAGAAGTACATCTTAATAAGTTCAGTGGGGATTATTCTCAGGTAAGTGTGTATAAGATTGCAGCCTTATTATGCTTCTTTGCAAATAAATAAATAATAAATAAATAAATCATTTTTATGAAAAGCAGGGTTATCCATTGGGTTAAAATTATTAACCATTGGGTTAAAATTGGCTAGCTAACAAGTTATTCTGCACTGTGATCCTATTGTGTTTGCATTAGTATCCCCCCACACACACACACACACTGATACAAGCAGAATTTTTTACAAAGCAAACTACATTTGAGGTTGTTGCAAACATAAGACAGTCACCTTTCAAGAGGAGACCAAAGGTCAATCTTATCTAAACACTAACCGGTCCCTTGCTTTGAGGCAGGCTATGAAGGAACCAGCCAGCTTTCCATGTTTGGTACTAATGTAAGGCATCTGTAATGCTCACCATCATTCAAGACCATTGGCCATGCTGGGTGGGGTTGATGGAAGTTGTAGTACAGGAACATTTGAAGGGCCATAGATTCCCCACTCCAGCCTTAGTAGATCATCTGCTGTGTGATTTTCCCTGCATTCCAGGGGATTGAAGACCAAAAGCATCCTGGACTCTTATTGCCCAGAACACAGATACAGTTCTAAAGGAAAGGCATTAAAGAAGCACCCTACACAAAACAATGAAAATAAGAAAACAGTATCCTGATCAATTCCTGATCATTGAATGAGCTTTTGTTATACTGCTCATGCTAAAGCTTCTCTACACCAAAGGTGGGCAGATTATAGATCTGGATTCACTGAGATCTCTGGGTAATTTGCAATAGATCAACAAGGATTTCTGACTCCCAACTACTTAACAATAGCAGCAACAAAATTATTTCCGTCTTTCCCTATTGTACTACAGAAACAAAGAAAACTTAGGGTAACCAGGAGTGGACTTTTGTGTGGCAGGACAGTGAGCTCTGATAATCAAAAATTAATTTCTGGGCTCAGCATTCTTTTATTCTAAGTTTATGTCTTTCACATCAGGTTCTGGTTGGTGGATCTCTGGGATCTAGTAAAAAACAAGTAGATCTTGGAAGCCTGAAGTCTGCATACTGCAGGGGGATACTGCATACCCGTGCTATAGCCATAAGTGATGCAAAAAGTAGCAATGGATTAAGTGGCCCACTATATTAGTTCGTACCATGTACTACTTTTGCCTTCACTTCCTGTTTAGAGCTAGCAATGCTAAGAGAAGCAGCTATCTGGGAGCAATTTAGTACTAAAACTAATTTAACACCAGAATCAGCTTTGGAATTTCATGGTATCGGGATCAGAAATTTAATAAAATTCAAACGAAGATTTTTGAGTAGGACTTTGTCCTTTTAAATTGGTATTTGACGTTGGGCAAAAGTACACCAAACTTCAATGGGGTCAAACTATTATTGTTTTTTAGCCATGTGTTAAAGATCAGAGAATCCACACGTACACATAGGCCTTAGCTAGACCTAAGGATTATCCCAGGCAAATGGAGGGGTCATCCCTGCCTGCTCCCGGGATCCCCTGTGTGTCATTTGGATGTACAGGGACGATCCTGAGGCGATCCCGGGATATAGGCCTGGTCTAGCTATGGCCATAGTCAATCTAAATGCTTCAAAATACTGTGAACAGGAAACTCTCTTCATAGTTTCTCCACTGTTATTTCATATATTGCTGTAAATGAGGGAAGGATCAGAGCCAATCAGAGTTTTTCCTTAGGACTAAAAAAAAGGCAAGATAAACAGCCTAAGAATTAAAATGAAGCACATACTCAATTAAGATTTCCCCACTGAGGAGCTTGAATCCAACCTTGCCAAGCCATTCTCTATATTCCAAAAAATACTAGCAACAGAAAAAAAGGGGGGTAGGGGACACACATACACATGCCACTCAGGCTTTGTTCAAAAGAACAAAGCTTGGGAATCCATCCCTACGCCAACTGTTACTTCTTGTCTACATCAGGACTCGAAATTAATAACCTTTGGACATGTGGCAGAGAGGAAGTGTAATCATTATTTTCTATTTATGAGTATCTCTTCCTATTTTATTTATTTATATATTGAAATATTATCTTCTTTATTTTTCCTATTCTTTCGGGATACCTCCGAGACGTTACTATGCTCTAATAAGTCTCTGAATGTTACCGGTTTCTTGTACAAAAAAAGGCGGAAAATATTGTTGTTGTGAACCGTGTGAGCACTGGTATACGGGATAATCGAAATACGCGTGTGGAAATCGAAGCTGCTTCCTTGCCTGTCCTTTCCTTCTTCCCGCTGTTCTGCCGTAGTTTACTTTCTTTTATTTCCTCCTTCCCTTCCACTTTTCCTCCCGCTCCCCTTGCGTTGTCTCCCGGATTTGCTCGGCTACACCGCGTCCGTGTCGCGTCCCCCTCCCTGGCGCTTTCACCCCCGCCCTTCCCTTGCTGCTAAATTGATTTCGGCTTCTCCCGTCGGCCCTGCCCCGGGCTGGCGCGGCTAGGAGGGCACTGGGTCGTCCGGGGTGGGTGTGGAAGCGCGCTAGGACCCAACAGGCAGGCAGGCAGGCGCTGCTCCCATGCGCTCCGGTCCCCTCCCCCTGCCTGCCTATCTCTATTGTCTGAGCAGTCCGGCGGCGGCGGCGGCGGCGGCCCGGGCAGGGATGCGCGGCTCGGGCAGCGCGCAGGCGAACGTGCACGGCTGGCGGCGCTGATCGCTCGCTCGCTCGCTTTCCCTCCCACCCACACCTCGAGTTCCGAGCTGCTGGCTAGTGGGGGACATGCGCCCCGCAGCGCCGGGCGTGGGGATCTGAGCGGGTCGGCTGCGGGAGAATGATGGACTCCCGCCGCGCTGCCCCCCGGCTCCTGCTGGCCGTCGCGGCTGTCCTCCTGCGCGCCCCCAGAGGTGAGTGTTGGCTTGGCCGCGGGAGATGGGAAGCGGCCCCGATCCATCCGCCCACCCCTGCTTTTGCCGTGTGTGGGGAGGCGATCAGCAGAGGATCCGCGCGCTCTCTTGCCTCCGCCATCTGGACTTAGATCAGGGGGTCCCGCGTGATCGCTTGTTCCGAGGGGTTACCCTGCCCCCCCCAAAAAAAGACCAGTTGCCGTTCATTTCTCATGGCGATTTGTTCGTCGGGGACCCCTTGGAAATCGGGTTTGGAAAACTAAAATGCGTTCTCTTGTGATCGCCATGGAAACAGTGAACACCTCTACACGTCGGCTCCCTCTGCGTGTGTGTGTGTGTGTAGACTAAACCGGTAGGATCTTCGCTCTCCCTCCTGGGGCCACTGCGTGAGAGTGCCCCACTCCGTACCCAACCCCCCCCCCGCCCCATCCCAGTGCTTCGCCGTTGCTCTTGGATCTTTGCTATGAGGGCTGCTTGCTGCTGGAGCCTGGGGGCAAGACGGCTTCTCCAGGATTTATGTTGAAATGCAAATGAATCTTCCTAGGTCGTTTGCTGCTATAATTCAATTATTTTTTGGTAGCACGCGCCCCCCCACCCCGCCTCTCATCAGGGCAAGATTAATCCCTACGGTGCATCTCTCCCCGCCACCCCATGCCACTCCATTTTTTCTTTAAGGTAGGCAGGCTATTTGCAAATGATTCAAGCGATAGAGCTGATCCCATCTCCCTTGGGAAGCTGAAGCTAATAAAAGTGTATCTTGGAGAGAGAGAGAGAGAGAGAGAGAGAGAGAGAGAGAGTGAGTGAGTGCAAGTGCAAGCCAGATTCCTTACCTGTTGTGGCTGAGTCTCTTTCACCCTATAAAATGTTCCATCTAATTCATCAATCCCTGTCACTCAACCCTCTGAAAAGCTCTTTCCCAAACACCGGTGTTTATGGTAATTTATTTCTTTGTGCTCTGACCCTTATTGCTGTTCCCTGACTTTTATATCTGTGATCATTTTTATTTTTTACACTCATTATTTGCCCTGAGAATATGCCACCAGGGTTGTGGTTGTTTAAAAACTCCTCTACAGGTGACCAAGACATATTAGCAGCACTTGTAACAATCTTGCGTGGGCAGGAGCGTTTCCCTGACGGAATGTGCTTAAGAGAGCATCATTGTTAAGACAATAGCACATACTATATGTATAGACCAGCCTTCCCCAAACCAGTGCCCTCCAAAAGTATTAGACTACAACACCCATCACCCCCAGCCAGGAAGCCTGATTAGTCCAACACTTCAGGAGGACACTAGGTTGGGAAAAGGCTGCTTTAGATCACTGCCACTTACCTTTCCTGTGGTATAAATCCATGCAAGGCTCTGGGTACATAAGCAATGCCTCTGGGTTCTCATGTTTGATCATTGCACTACTATGTGCCTGTCAGATTTAAGAGCTACCTCTGGAGCCATATGCACAGCATTTGAAGGAGAAATACTGTCCAAGCTGCACCCTTCATGCTGGTGGTATTTGGTTGTGTATTCTCAGTAGTAACCTCTGAGGTGATTTTTTTGGTTTGTTTTTTTATTTGGCAGATAAGAAGTTCCCAACAATATTTTGCTCAGAGCAATTCCAAGCTGGATCCTTGTTCCAGTAAGGGAAAGCAGACAAAACCTTGTGCTGGTTTGGGCTGAGGATGCTTCTGAGCTCAGTGTCAGCGGGGTCCATTTTACAGTGATGAATGAATCTTCCTGGTACTGTTCATTAAAGGGGAGCTTTTGGAGCAACCAGGAAACATTATTATTGCCTGAAATCTTAAAAAGTGTGTGTGTGTGTGTGTGTGTGTGAGAGAGAGAGAGAGAGTATATTTATTGTTAGTAGTGCCTGCTGTTGATGTGATTGCAAAACTGGTGGATATTTTAATGGAGGGATACTGGGTTTCACAAGATGGCATAAGAGAGGAAGAGTTTTTTATGGCTGAGAGAGAGACAGAAATGCAGGGATATGGTAGGATAGTCTACTTCAACCTGACACCCTCCAGATGTTTTGGACTACAACTCCCATAATCCCCAGGCAGTGATGGGAGTTGTAGTGCAACATATCTGGAGTGTGGCAATTTGAGGATGACTGTGGTAGGAATTTGCGGGGAGGAGAGGACCCCAGGGCCTGTTTGGAGGGAGCTAGATCCATCATAGAATGAAGTGTGTGTGAGGGGGGATACATTTGGGTCATGTTGTCAAGCTGATGAGGTGGAAATTGATGGAAGAAATAGTAATTAGCAGAGAAGGGAGCAGAGGTGACAGAGGTCACACCCTTGGGAAACCAAATTTGTAAGGAGCCCACTTGTTTCCCCATTCTGGGACCTAACTGGGCAGGGTGTGATGTCATGATATCTCAGCCATCTGCTCCTTCTTCAGGGGGGACTAGTGTTACCCAGAGCCTGGGGGAGGCATGATAAGGGATCCCCGCAGAGCTCGGCATCATTTAATGGACTCATTGTTCTGTGGGGTGGGGTGGGGGGGCATCTGTTTGATTCTCTGCTTGTTTGCTGCTCTGCATGCATATCATAAGGAGAAGCAGGTGGTGACAGCAAAAGAACTCAGCCTATGGAGCCTGTATTATGGTCCTAGATATACAGCTTTGCGAGTGTGTGTGTACTAGTTTCATTGTTAGACAGAGCACTCCCCCACAATGCCAGCAGCAGCTAATATCAAGATAATATCTTCTTGTCCAGCTGGTGTAAGTCGAGGATAGGATTGTGCTTTCAGAGGGTGTGTGTGTTGCATTTTGTTTGTTTTTAACCCATTATTTTCTTTGGTTAAAAAGTGATTTTGTAACTTCAGAACAACCACACAATTAAAATGCAGTTTCTCAGTGCTTGGTTAATAGTCTCATGGCCCACCATTTTAAAAAGTTGTATGCGCTGATCCAGAATGGATCCAACATTTTTTATTTGTAACAACAACAAAAGTGTAATGTCAAATCCATTTTTGAAAATTTGGGGAAGTGTAGGTGTTCCTTTAAAAAAGAAAGAATGAAAAGTATTGATACCTTTTTTCATAAAATGTTCAGGAAAACTGAAATAAAGTTGTTTCTTTTATGTCATTCTTTTTTACAGATTTTTTTGACTGGCTCTGGTTTTCAGCCCTTTTCTGTTGGGTCCTTTATGTGTGTAATTTGCGTGTCTGAGGACGTCTTATATCCCCTGTAGATTTCTTTTTGTGCCTAGGTTAACACATCCTTTGTACTACTGGATGGCAAACAATAATATTTTGGTTGGGCCCCTCCTAATTCCCTGAGCTAGGATGTCACATGCAGAGCAATAGGATTTGGAGAGAGAGGAATTACTTGCCTGCAACTATCCAGAGATTTAGCTCAAGTCCTGTCTACCATCTTCAGTTCAGTTGCTCCACTGATGTCTCAAAACTGTTAGTACAACTCATGCTGATCCTCTTTCTGTTTAGTCTGGAGAAGAGAAGATTAAGGGAGACATGAGAGTAGCCCTCAAACATCTAAAGGGCTGTGTCATGCTGACGATGGACCAGACTGAGTTCTCTCTTGCTCCAGAGGGCAGTGCCAGAACCAGTGGGTGGAAATTGTAGGGAAGCTGATTTCTCTGAAATGTTAGGAGAGATCCCTTAATAGTATTCAATGTTCAGCTGCAGAACAGACTGCCTCAGGAGAGGCTCTCCTTCGCTGGAAGTATTTAAGCAGAGGCTGGATGGCCATCTGTCAGGGCAGGGATGCTGTAAGTTTCATCCTGTACTGCAGATCTTGCATTGAACAGAGCATTGGACGATTACTTCCAAGATCCCTTACAACTCTGATTCTTTGCCAAGAGCTGATCATCCCTGGCCAATTCTAGCAGAGCATGCGGTACCATGGAAGGGAGATGGTGGTGCATTCAACATATGCAAGCCCAGACATGCCCATGGCTTTAGCCTGCACTGGTCCCTTCCATCCCATGCTAAAGGTGGTTGTAGCTGCAAGCAGAAACTCTGTGAGCTTGCCAAAAACGTACTATCTGGTTTTATGGATGCAGGGGAGAGCACAGAAAGGTGTAGTGGGGACATGACCATGAACACAACTGTGATTGTTGCATACTTGTTTGGTGCGTTTGCATTAACCCAGGAGCATAGGAAGGAATCAACCCCCCAACCCCACCAAAACCAGGAATGATATGCTGTGGGATGTGATGACCCCATATTGATATTGTATGGCATCCAATGCTATAAAATGTATGTTATCACAGGCGTGAATAGGAGTTTACAATGAATACAGGTGACAGTGGGGTGAAATAGTTTACCTTGTCCTATCTGGCCCTTGTCTGTAGTGCAGTTTTGCAGCGAAAGCAGTGCTTCTGCACAGTATGGCATGTGGAGCATAAAGGACACTAGCAGAGTGCATCCAGTTCCCCCCCAAAGGGTCCTGGTGCACCCTTGGTGTTTGCAGTTTGTTCATGGAAAATGGCCTTTGAAGAACTAGCTGTACATTAGGTTCCTACAGTGGAGCTCTGAGCTGGAATGGTATCATGATGCTGGATTTGGATCAGGGAAACCTGGATTGAAGTCTTCAGCCAGCCAGGAAGCTCATGGAGAATCCTTGGTCAGGGCATGAACTCTCAGATTAGCCCACCTTGCAAAACTGGTGTGAGCATAAATAATACAGCAGCCTTCCCCAACCTCAGGCCCTTGAGATGTGTTGGACTACAACTCCCAGGATCTCCCAGCCTCTTGTCTGGGGGATTCTGGGAGTTGTAGTCCAAAACATTTCAAGGCCTCCAAGTTGGGAAGACTGCTATATAGACTGCATTGGCCTCTGTGAGGAAAGATGGGATACAAACATCATGGATTAAAAAATGGGCAGGTTAGTTTGGCAGAGCGCCTCAACATGCTAACTATAGTATTTGGATGGTTGGGACTTCCACGCTTGAAAAAAAATGACTGGGAAGTGGGACACTGCCTGCTCAGAGCCCCTTTTATCTCAGCACAATGACCCATTTTTTCTAGGAGTTCTAATAGCAGTGCTTGAACTGTCCCCACAGATACAGGTGGGCATCTCTGCTTAGGTTGCACCTGAAAGGCTTTCTTTGCAGCCAGAACAGCTGTGGAAGTCATTATTCTTGAAGAGCAGCTGAAAAAGAGCAAAACTGAAGACACCGACCTTAAGAATATTCCAAATGCTGATACAAAGGATACAGTTCCCATGCCCTGATGGACCACTGCAAATGTTCTCCCAGTGGACCATTCACTACACCAGAAGTCCCCAACCTTTTTGGACCCGTGGGCACATTTGGGAATTTGAGACACTGCTGTGGGCACCACCCCAAAATGGCTCCCCTAGAGGATGTGGCTAGTCACATAATGGTTGCCAGGGAGCTGGCTAGTCAAAAGAGAGGGGTAGCAAGGCTTGAGGCTGGGAGGGAGGGGGAAATGGAAAGAGTTTTTTCCTGGCTTGTCCCATCCACACAGACCTTTCCCCTTCTCTCTCTCTCTTTCCACTCCCAACGTCTTCTCTCTCCCAACGCACCCCCTCTCCCAACCCCCCATTTCTATCCCCTTCCTGTCCCTAGTCTTTTCTCTCTCTCTCTTCCTGGCCCCTAGCCTTGCTGTTTCTCTCTACTCCCAGCCTCTAGACTCACTATTTCTCTCCCCTGTTTTTCCTCCATGTAGCTTCTAGCCTCGCTCTTTTTCTCACCTCGACCTCTTTGCTTCCTTTCTCTTCTTGACTACTGAATAGTAGATTGGCTGCAGTTTCAGGAACAGGAAGGAGAACCTGGAACCCTAATGTTTTCCAGTTTTTATTAAAAATGGTTTTGAAAGGGGCAGGGAGTAGAGAGCTATGTGGGCTCAGCATTGGCCCTTGTACTACACACACACACACACACACACACACACACACACCTTCCCCCTCAGATGTCTTTAAAGCTAGGAACATGCTGCCTTTTTCCAGATAGATAAGTCACAGAGCCTCTAATTAGGCTTCAGTTAATTAAAAAACAACATCATTATCATTTTTTAACATTCTTCGGAAGCTGGAGAAATCCCAAATTAAAACTAACCCCCCAAATCCATTTGTATATAATATCAAAGGGATTAAAACTACAAGAGAGAACACTGTCCCTTCCTTGCACATCCTACATTAAAATGGCTGCTTTGAAAAACCTGAAATCCCAGGTGGAACTCTGAGGTGTTGAGAGAAATATTAACAAAAACTAAACAAAGCATATTAGCGGGCAGATCATAAGTAGGTGCAGCCAGTGGATGTCAATGGAGCTATGCCCGTTTACTCTGGTGAAGGTGTGTGCAAAAAAAAAATACCATAAAATACAATTACGTTTTTTGACTGCCCCCCCTTTTTTAAATGAAGATTTTTCTTTGCAACCCATGAAGCAAATACAATTTAAGATTACACAAACTGATAACAAGACCTTCAAGTCTTTTTTAAAAATATATATGAGTGCTGCCTGACGGAAATTTCAGAAAACAAAGAATAGAATGCAATTGTGGTGTCCATTCTCTGGAGCTCTTGTATTTTGAAATAAGGGTTTGATGGAGCTTTTGTGTGAAATAGAGAGCATCCCTTAAAATGATGTTATATCTGTTAGCCTTAATCACTGCTTTTCTTTGCTTAATTAATGCTGACTGGTCCTTTGCCACCTTCTGAGGATACTTTTTATAAAGAAAAACCCTTTCTAACATTGGTGTAGTCGATTGCTTCTTTCAGAAGTCTGACCTGATCATGGCTTATTAATTCCATGGAGAATAATTGAAAGGAGGGCTTTTTCTTTTCTTTCTTTTTTTGCTGACTGTCAGTTCTTTGACGATGGGCAACTATGGATGAGTTAAATGGTCAGACTGGAAATCCCTTTCTCTCTCAGCTACTAGGCTTTCATTCTCTTTTCTCATCTGATATTGTGTTCATACCGATCTCTGGGTATCCAGAGAATTCAGTCTAAGATGAAGTTTGAATTTCTAATGAAAAAAAAGCAGAAATGCAAACACCTTTGTATACACACATGCTGTTTCTCTCTGTGTGTCTCTGTCTCTCAGACACACTCACACACACAGCTCCCCAGGCTTTTCATGAGCATCACAAAGGCAGAATTACTAGCTCTAGGTACTCCTAATAATTGGATGTGTCTTACAAAGGATGTGATTTTTCTTTTACACTCCCACTCATATTTAATGTGTCTTGTGCTTTTGGATTGTTTAAATTTAATGTTTTCAAATCCTTGATTATGAAGGAATGCTTTTCTCTTCCCCAAAGGCTGCTAAGATTTTAACAGAGTAGCATTATGGCATTATTAAGACAGGTTTTAAAATGGCTAGTGGCACAATCCGCCACACACCTTCTCTTATTCAAAAACCCCATTGAAAACATTGGCAGATGCACAAGAGCGCAGTAGTGCTGTTGCATACTTCCCATACATTTCACTGAGGGTAGCCCAAGACATCTTCCAGGTGTGTTGTGCCCTAAGTTTGCTAATGCACCTTTTTAAAAAAAGATATAAACTAAGTGCTATCATTTTGTATTATGTGAGGGAGGAAGCAGCAGCCAGGCACCTCTCCACCATGCCTGGGTCCAGCTCCAGCTGAGAGCCCCCTCCCTCCTGCTACCAACTGTCTCTGGAGAGGCCACCAGTGAGGGAGGAAGCAGCAGCCAGGCACCTCTCCACCGTGCCTGGGTCCAGCACCGGCTGAGAGCCCCCTCCCTCCTGCTACCAACTGTCACTGCAGAGGCCACCAGTGAGGGAGGAAGCAGCAGCCAGGCACCTCTCCACCGTGCCTGGGTCCAGCTCCAGCTGAGAGCCCCCTCCCTCCTGCTACCAACTGTCTCTGGAGAGGCCACCAGTGAGGGAGGAAGCAGCAGCCAGGCACCTCTCCACCGTGCCTGGGTCCAGCTCCAGCTGAGAGCCCCCTCCCTCCTGCTACCAACTGTCTCTGCAGAGGCCACCAGTGAGGGAGGAAGCAGCAGCCAGGCCCCTCTCCACCGTGCCTGGGTCCAGCTCCAGCTGAGAGCCCCCTCCCTCCTGCTGCCAACTGTCTCTGGAGAGGCCACCAGTGAGGGAGGAAGCAGCAGCCAGGCACCTCTCCACCGTGCCTGGGTCCAGCTCCAGCTGAGAGCCCCCTCCCTCCTGCTGCCAACTGTCACTTCAGAGGCCACCAGTGAGGGAGGAAGCAGCAGCCAGGCACCTCTCCACCGTGCCTGGGTCCAGCTCCAGCTGAGAGACCCCTCCCTCCTGCTACCAACTGTCACTGCTGAACTTTGCAACTAAGATTGTAGTGCCTGAATTTGCTTTCCTTTCCCCCCTCCTCCTCCTCCCTCCCAATCCCCTTTCCTTTTGTGTCATGTCTTTTAGATTGTAAGCCTGTGGGCAGGGACTGTCAAGAAATACTTTTGTAAGCCGCCGTGAGAGCCTTTTTTGGCTGAATGGCGGCATAAAAATCCTTAAATAAATAAATAAATAAATAAATAATAACATGCCTCAGGTGAGACTGGAGGCAGCTGTCTGTAAACTGATAAACAGCCCCATTGGGAGAGGGAGTCACCATGTCAAATGTGTCCATAGTCCATAGCACTGGTGCAATGCCATTTAGGCTGCAATCCTAGGCATACTTTCCGGGGAGTATGTTCCAATGAATGCAGTGACTTACTTCTTTGACCAGATATCTGGATAGCTTGCTGTAGATTGGCATGGATTTCTGACTCCTAGTTATTTAATTCAAGCAGCAATAACATGGCTTTCTTTGCCCAACCCACCACCCCTCCTTTAAAAATTATACTTGAAATGAAGAAAGGTTGGAGTAACCAGGAGTGGATTTTTGTGTGGAAGGAATTTGTGAGCTCTATTTGGTTTAGGTACTCAACACTGATCTTTTTGCACCAGTCTCTGGTTGGTGAATATCAGGGTTCTAGTGAAAAAGAAAGTTGATCCTGCAAGCATGAAGTCTATCCCTGTCTTAATCATAATGTACCTTGAAGTGCAGTTAAGAACACCACAGAACTTGATTTTCCAAATCACTGAGATGGTTGAATCTGCCCAGCTTAAAAAATACTACATTAAAATGAAAGCATCTTGGATTCATTCAGAAATATAGGCTTCTACTTTTTTAAAAAAAAGGTTGGATTTCTGTGTCCTAGCTGCCACTCAAGCGTGAAGACATCCCAAGATGGGCCTTGGCAGGAGGTGGAGTATCAGTGCCTTCGGCTAGAAATCTGTCTGATCCCATAAACAAAACTAGGTTGGCTTATATCTAACTGCCAAGTGTCATGCATCTCAAATTGCCATTCATGCATTTTCTGGTTCTGTGCATTTCAGTGCAACCTTTGTGGGTGTTTTAAAGAGAGGTAGGATGTTCTCCATGAACATCACAGCACTTAAGGACCTTTTCCTGAGAATTAAAAAGACATATTTTTATCTATTAGATGTTTACACTTTAGAGCAGTTTAAAAAAAATCATCTTTGGTAGTGGTATCCTTGCATTTAGGTTTACTGGTATAAATTATAGGTATTACTTTTCAACTAACTGATATAAGGCTAAAGTGTAATGTATCATATATCTTAATAGCAAACTCATTTACTTCCAAAAGAGCACTCCTCCACACATAGCAGGGAGGTATCAGCAGACCTGAGGGGAACCCCAAGGCTTGCAGAAGTACATAAAAACTCTAAGGTTTAAGGATGTATTTAGATATGTGGTGGTCATGTCCAAAGGTGAATATTTTCTGGAACAAAGTGTTCCAGGAAATTAGCTCAATAATTGGACAATGGGTTCACCCATCCTCCCACCCAGCACTGTTAAATTGGACAAGGACTTAACAGGACACCTTTTACTGGCGGCAAGATGGTTGATTGCCAAGCACTGGAAGGATGGCAAAGGGCTTCGCATTGATAATTGGTATCAAAAGGTTTGGCAGATTGCCCTTCTCGAAAAGTTGACAGATAAAATGAGGAAAGTGCAAAGACAATTCTGTAAAAATGTATTTGTGGGGATCTGGAAGAAATTTATTGACTTTATGAATAAACAAGCAGCAGGAAGGACACCCCTGTTACTTTACACAGACATTTGGAGTGGATAAGAAGATGGCAATCCTGGTGGGGGTGGAGTTCATCCAAGGTGGAAACTTGTAATTTGTATGTGAATTGTTATGGAATATACACATATATATGTGTATATATAAATGATGTACCATTTGACCTCTGTAACCAAAACTATATGTGTTGAAGAGAAAGAGAGAAAAAAAACTCTTTAAGGTTGAATTTCCCCTCCCGCTAGCCTATTGTGGATTGGGCATGCTCAGTGAGCACAGAATGCTGAATGATTATGAATGTAATGTAGTATCTTGAAAGAGGGCATAGCTGGCTGGAACCCTGTGTGAGAGCGCTTCAAGTTCCATTTGTTAAGTGTACTTCTGAATTATTTGGAATATGATTTTAAAGGGCTTTTAAACTATGGTTGCATAATCTTTTAGGTGCTGCAAAAAAATTGTACTAGCTCATCATTGGGAAGCCACATCCACCTCAAAGCTTATGAAGTGGCTAAATAATGTTTTGTTTATTGTTGAAATGGGGAGGTTGATAGGTAAAATGCTGTAAAGGAATGCATTAAGTCTTCCTGTGGAGTTAGCCAGAGAATGGTTTCCATTTACTCTGTATTAGGAAGTTCATTGTAATAACATGCTGCTGCAAACACATTTTTTCCTGTAAATTAATTCTGCTTTTCTTAAAAACTGTTTTCCCCTTTAGTGCAAGTAATGATCCAGTGACAATAAATCCCATCCCTGTTTAATGGAAGGATGAGATAGCTGATGGGGTAGCCATTTGCTACATGTTTACTTTTTAAAATACCAGAACAGAAGTATACTCTAGCACTGAAAAAGAGAAGCAACCTTTAAAAGCTAAATAATGTAATCAAGCAGAGGCTCACAAAATAGTATAGGATTTAAAAGAGTAAGAACTTAAGTGGTAGAGTGGAAAAACAGGTTTTTTGCACATAACGAAATTGTGGTTTAGCAGTATGTACAAGAGAAGAACGCATGCTCCCCACCTCCTCCCCCTTTCCAGCATAAACCAGCATTCAGTTTCACTTTGCCCAATTCCTGGCTTGTTTGTGGATCAGGAATCATGGTTTAAAATAAACTCTAGTCAGTTGCTAAAAAATGCACTGCAAAGCTTGGATTATTTAGCTGGCTTGTTTAATAAACTAGATTTTATTTTGAACCGTGATTCCTGGCTTCCATATAACAAGAAGCCAGGAATGGTCTAAAGCAATATGGAATCCAGGTTATTCCACTTCTTGTCCAGAGGAGAAGACGGATCACTTTTCACGGGGTCCTTTCTGTTTGCGCAAATAGCACTACACTGTAGGTGTAATCAACCGGCCATCTCCCAGATGTTTTGGACTACAACCCCCATCATCCCTACCCATTGCCCATGCTGACTGGGGCTGATGGGAGTTGTAGCCCCTAACATCTAGAGGGGGGGGGTAGAATGCTTGTCCCTACATGTTAACAGGGTCTGAGATTATAAAAATGTAAAGAATGTATGAATCCATGTGTGTGCACATATGCACTTTGAAAAAAATATGTATGTAGCCAAATGGTTCAAGCATGGTAGAAGGACTTCTGTAATCATATGGCAGCCACAATCCAATAGGTTTCCAGGATTCTAAGTTCAAAATTGCACTGGGTAAACTAACTTGCATTTTCCAGTTGCAAAATATTGTAGATTCAATGCTGGGAAAATATAATATCTCAGCAACAGAAGTGGTATTTTAATGAAAGACATCTAGATATCCTGCA
Source organism: Elgaria multicarinata webbii (assembly GCF_023053635.1). Taxonomy (NCBI): domain Eukaryota; kingdom Metazoa; phylum Chordata; class Lepidosauria; order Squamata; family Anguidae; genus Elgaria; species Elgaria multicarinata. Next base: position 81,249,286 of record NC_086172.1, read on the forward strand.
ATTAAGTAGTGACGATTGGATCTGCTTCATTACTTGTTCTACTGCTCTATCTATTCCCAAATTCATTCTAAATATTTAGATTGTTTTCTTGAGAAAAGGTCCAGCTCATCCGATTCGGAAAGAATACACTTTTTGTTTACATGCAATAGCAAGACTGTCCTCTTGGCATTGGCCAACTTCACTCTTACAGCCCAAATGTACAGAGCAAAATTTCTGACCTTGCAGAATGTATGATTTGTTTTACCATTGTTTTTCCTATGCTTGTTGTAACCACTGGTTGAAACAATAAAGATCTATCTATCTATCTGTCTGTCTGTCTGTCTATCTATCTATCTTTCTAGTGACAATTGGATATTTATTGGACATAAAAATATCATCTTGAAAAGAAAGTGCATTGAGGTACCACCATAAGCGAGCTTGGCCCCAGTTCATTGAGCAGTTAATAAGGACTTTGTTTCCATGCTTTTGTCATGCATTGGTAATACTAAGAAGCACATCTGAAAGACAGGAGGCATTCTTTGGACGCTGACCCAGTATTGATTATGTTAGATGTTGCCTCCTTGCATTCCAGCATTCCGCATGAAGATTGTCAATTCATTTTATGAATTTCCCCAGGCATTTTCAAGTTCAAGAACCTCCTGGCTGTCTGGATTTAAATACTCCAGTAATGCTGAATTCAAACCAGCCATGAGTTGCAGATGTAAAAGGAGGCTTCCATGCATGTATCCAGAGCTAGACGGGGATTCAGACATGCAAACAGCTGCCTTGTGTACAATACCCCTGCCTACTTCACCAGCCAGGCTGCACACATATAATCTAGTTAGGGGTATCAGTGACTCAAAACAAAGTGAAGGTTGGTGGATTTAGGTTCCTCCCTTAAATAGTAGGGTAACCCGGGTAGATGAAGTTGCTTTGGAGACTGGAACTGGCCCATGATATGCCATTAGTTGGCTATCCTTGATCTGAGGCTTGAGGATGGAGTCCATAAGCTTGGGCTTCAGTTCCTGTTTCTGAATTGCTCTGCTGACCTCTAGATATTCATTGCCATTATTTCACCATTTTTCATATCTACTCAGAGAAGGATTAAGTATTGGGGTGGGGTTGGGGAGTGGGGAAGAGGGCACATGCTCAATGCTGATGAAGATGGTTTTCCTGTCTCCAGTGGACTGTGAATCTGACCCTCCTGATGTGGTGTACCTCCCAGCTGAACTCAAAGTGCTCAATGGCCCAGAGTATTTCCGCCTTCAGCGTACAGATCGTTACTCGCCCGGAAATGCCTCCCTCAGCTCCCGCTCGGAGACCTTCCTCTTCCTCCAACGGCGGCTCACCGGAAAGCCCACCATCCAAGCTGCCTACCTGCCATTCAGCGCCCAGCAGGTAATCCTTCCAAGCTCCTCAGTTAGTGTCAGAAATGGAGCAGAGCTGCCTTGACTTGTTCTTTGAGGTGCTTCAGCACAGAGCTCAGAATGTCTGTCTTCCTCAGGCAGTTCCAGCTGATGATTCCCAATTCACAGACCCCTCTGCTGCCTGGGACATTCGGGCTGTCTCCATTGAGGGCACGGTGTCTCCTTATGAGCCGTACGCCAGGGTCCTCTTCCACCTCCAAGGGCAGGACTGGGTGTTGGGACAGCAGGCCCTCCCATGCGTCACACTACACGTCTTCCACCAGGCCCAGGTGGTTCATCGGGCCTGCCACCTCCAGGTTGGTATATAAGATGCCACTCCCAGGAATAGTTCTTCTGCCTATGGAGAAATTAGGTGCATGACCTTGAAATGCCACAGGAGGTGTCTGTACACCCCACAGGGTAAGTGATGATATGCTACTTGGTAAACATTCTGTTCAAGGATGTGGGAACAAATATTGACAAAGTAGAAGTGAGGTGCACAAGCTGCCCAGGGATGTGATGTGGATTTCCTGCATTGGACATTTTTCCAGCAGATAATGGGCAAATCTACCTGATATGGTTTAAGCCTAAGAATCCATGATATTCCTGGTGACAGGCCCCATGAGCTTTTGCCCAGCACTGTGTTTCTAGAGCAAGGATAGAGCAATTTCCCCAATACTAGGGTTCCTGTTGTTGTAATGATTCTTGCAATGTAAAGAAAAATGAATTTCAGAAGGGGCAACTTGTCATGTCTTCATCTCCAGAGATGAAAAAAACTGCACTTTCCAAAATTCCTTGTTCTACACCACTGTTAAATATAAATAGGACCATTGTTTTCAATTGTATGATTAATTCTATTGCATCAAAAGCAGCACTTTGCTTAATGAGAAACTCTTGGCTTCCAGTACCAGAAAACACATTTCCCCCTTAGAAATATGAACTGAGGGTTGTTTAGATTCTTCTAAACGTCTGTGGGAGGGAAACATTTCTTTTTCAAATCACTCAGGGTTTTTCTTTACTTCCCCTTCCCACCCCCAGCCATTTTATGTACGCAAGGCCTCCAATGCCATCCAAGGCATCTCCCGTTAAAAATACCATGGGGAACAAGGCTGAGGTTTCTGCTTGCTTTCCTGAAGAGCCACATCCAGTCAAGAGTACATAGTAGTGGAGGCTGGTGACTCCACTGTCAATAGTAAATCCACTCAGAGTTTCAGTCGGAACCAATCAGGGCTCTAAAGGAGTTTGGATAGCTCCATGAGAGTTCTGACTGAAACCTGGATTCACTGCCGTACTGATATCGGAGCCACCAGCCTCCACTGCTAGATAGTACTGGGCTGGCTAGGCCAATGACGTGACTAGGTACAAGGTGACGTCACAGGTTCGTCACATATCTTGAGAGGGGACTCAGAAGGGGGAGGTGGCTTGACGCTCTCTGCTTTACCTGACTAGGCCCCACTAGGTGTGTGTGTTGTGGAACTGGAGCTCCCCGCTCGCTGGTTCTCACCTCCCCCGCCCACCAGCCAGCGCACACCGGAGGATTCTACCATCGCTCCTCTACGGGCTGAACTGTACTATACCCTGGAGCCCACACTGCCTGGCAAGACACCTCACGAGTGCCCCCACAGACGGAGCCAGGAAAGGCCGCATCCAGGCACGGAGGGCGCCAAGGAGCGGCTGCGTTACGTGGGTCCTGTCGATATCCGGGTGATGAGCCCGCCCCGGCGCCAGGAGGTGCGGCTGGATGACAACGTGATGGTTCGAGTCCCTGACATGGCCCTGCGCCCAGGACAGCTCTTCACTGCCACCCTTATCCTGCAACAGAACTTCACCGCTGACCTGCTGACACTCCGGTGAGCAAGCTGGAGCCAGGCTGTTCGTGCTTTGGGATCCCCACTGCAGTTGTGCTAATTCCAAGGCATGGCAAAAGAATTTTAATCATTTGCTCCTGTGTTTCATGGTTATAACTGATGCTCAGATGTTTTTGGTGGGTGGATGGTAGGATTAATCAATCGAAATAATAATAATAACAACAACAACAACAACAACAACCATCATTATTGAAGTAATATATAATAATACTATAGTATAGCACTTTCAAGTGTTCAAAGTGCATCACATGCATTCTCTAGTTGTAACCCTTACAGCAATCCTGTAAAGTAAATCAGCATCAAAGGCGGAAGACTGAGGCTGAGAGGGAGTGGCTTGCCTAAGGCCATCTAGTGAGTTGATGGCAGAGGCAAGATTCGAACTGGGGACTTCTTGATTCCTAGCTCAGTCTCTTAGCCACTGGTTAAGAGACCAGGTTTCTGATGTAGTCTTTCCTCAATCTAAGCCTCGGGGCGCTCATTCCTCCAGGGGCTGATCCTGGCTCACCCTTGGCCTACCGCTTGGGCTCTTGTGGGGCTGCCCTGCTGACCATGGCTTGTTGGCACGTCTTATCTGGCTGCTTTACATTTCAGCATCAAGGTGAAGAAAGGGCTACAGGTCCTGGCTGCTCGCCCCACCAGGCCAGAGGCCTGGACTGCAAAGCTGGACAAGTTCAAGGGTGCCAAGCATCACACCGCTCTGGTCTCTTGTCGCCGTTCTATTAGCAGTGGTTTGGACTGGAGGTAGGTAGTCATGGGAACTCTCTGGGATTGGTGATTCTACTAGGGATGAAGCACCATGCGACTGCCTGTAGGAGTTCATTCAATGGGGTGGGGGCACATGCATTGGGTGCCTTTCTTTGGAAGGGATGCCCACATGGCCAAGAAGACAGCAGTGTAGCCAAGACTTTGTTGTGGTTGCTGCTATTTTCCTGCATCCAGGCAATTCAAATTCTGCGCCAAGAGAAGCTGAATTCTGTGACTTGCATAAATTTGTGCAAATCCTTACTTTGCATAATGTGTTCTGCGATTTGGACTGTTTTGCATAATTCTGGTGGCTAGTCTCTGTTGTTCTGACCAGCTCACCTTTAACCACCACTCTCTGATAAACAGGGATAGGGATAGCCACTGTGATCTGCAGATTAGTAAACTCAAAACCGCATTACTGAAATGCGCTTTAGGTGGGGCTGCCCTTAAGGCTGGTTCAGAAGCTGCACCTCATGCAGAATGCAGCAGCTAGGTTAATAACTCATGGACCTTACTGTGAACATACTATGCCTGTGCTAAAGAATACACTCTAGCTCCCAGGATGCTACAATGCTAGGTTTAAGGTGTTGGTATTAGTATACAAAGCCCTATACAACTCAGGACCAGGATGTCTCAAGGAGCATCTCCCACTATATCAGCTTTCCTGGCCATTATGATCTTCAGAATATTGATGATGGTGATGGTGGAAATGTGGGAAGAGAACCTGAGACAGAACAGCACAGTAGCAAATACTGCTAAAGTAAAACCCCAGACCCTGGCCAGCTGATCCCACCATGAGATGATCTGAACTCTATATAATTGGACCACTCTGTTTGATTGGTCCAGACACTCTGGGGTTGTTCGCACATCATGGTGGCATTTGGTGGCACATTGTGGGTTAATTACTCACGATGTGTGTGGACACATACTGTAGGGGAACCGCTTCTGTTTTCTGTAAACAACCTCCGATTGGTGTGATTGGAGGTTGTCAGTGTGACGTGTGAACCTGGACCAATAAGTCACCCCTTGAAAAACAACCCAGCGGTTAATCCAACAACAAACCATGGTTTAACCGCAGGGGTTTTTTAGCCCCTAAAATCATCAGTCCAAGTTCGCACACCACACTGACAACTTCTGATCAGGTTGATCAGAGGTTGTTTATGAAAAATGGAAGTAGTTCGCAGGCAGTGAGCATCCCTTTGAATTGTGGGTTAAATAACCCATGATTTGCCACCAGGTCTCTGTAACATTGGAGAAATGAATAGTACCTCTTTTTCCTGTAGTCTGAGGAGATGATTAGTGATGCATGAAGCTGAACAGCTTGCTTCCATAAGCTCAGTCAATCATTAAGATAGAAATCCAAACATTTTAATATTTATCTTAATTTCTTTTCTTTTTTAATCCCACTTTTTCATCTGGAATGTTAGCATACATGGCAACTAACATCATACAATTTGTTCATTTATTCATTTATTTGCTAGCTAACTAACTAGTTAACTATCTAACTTACTACATTTCTATACTGCCCAACGACCAAAGCTCTTTGGTTGATTCACAACAAATGAAACAATGAAAACAATGTAAAACATAACCGAAGATATACCGTATTTCTTTGATTGTAAGACGCCATCGATTGTAAGACGCACACTGATTTAATTGTTCATGTTTGGTTAAGGTTAGCACCTTTTGTTTTGTGCTTGTACACTGTGAGGTTATTTTTAAACCACAAGTAGCTTGCCACACACCAGAATGGAATCTAGTAGGCATCAAGGATTTATTTATTTTACTTAATTTCTATACCACCCAATAGCCAAAGCTCTCTGGGCGGTTCATAAAAGTTAAAACCATTAAGTACAGCATAAAATATAATATGAAAACTTAAAACCACAATATAATTAGTTTGTGCAAATCCAGAACAGGAAGGTATGGTGAGCGTCAGATGTTAGGTGATTATTTGGAGCAGAACGGTCACTCATTCTGCCTCTGCCTACTATTTATTATCTGTTCTGCCCAATCTATACATGGATTTGGCTGATTAGCATCCTGTTTGCTGTTAGACCACCTGTGCTGGTCAGTACCTGTTCTGGAGTACTTTCCCCATTTCTGGTTTTACTTCTGTTGCCTGGTCACAGTTTCAAAGGTCTGGCAAGCTAACAAAAGCCAGCTTTAAAAACTCAATTCAAATCAGGCATCCCTAACAAGCAGGAGTCAGAATGGGGGAAAGGAACTCCTTCCCAGCCCTACTTCAGGAGAACTTTCGGTTTGCAGAATTTGCCCTGTATCCGTGAGGACTACAGATTTGGGAGCCTTTTGTTTTTTTAAAAAAAATCAAAGCTAGGATTCTCACGATTTTGGTAGTCATTAGATTATCTGTCCTCGAGACAAGTCCAACTACCTACAACTAGATGTCCAAGCAACTGACAAACCTCAACAGACAATCTTAGGCTTCCATTGATGCCTACTCTTCCCTCTAACTCCCCTCCCGAAAAACTGTTTGACCTGTTTTGAGTGTCCCCAAATTCCTTTTGGGATATGGAGGCAAGCGTAGGAGTGACTCAAAGTAATCCTCTGTGTGCTTCATCCTGACCTACTTAGTCTGTGGAGTATGTTTCAGAGTCCATAATCTTAATTTTGCAACTAAGAATGCAATGCCTGAATTTGCTTTGCTTTCCCCCCTCCTCCCTCCCCGTCCCCTTTCCTTTTGTGTCATGTTTTTTTAGATTGTAAGCTTGTGGGCAGGGACTGTCAAGAAATGTTTTTGTAAGCCGCCTTGAGAGCTTTTTTGGCTGAAGGGTGGGATAAAAATGCTTAAACAAATATAAATAAATAAATAAATTCATTATTGCTTGAGGACATTCTGTAACCTGTTCAAACTCTCCTGGGCTCTTCATTTAGTTGGCTGTCTTCCATCTTTGCCTCCGTTTAGGGCAGCAGATTTCCCAGAGTTCCTGTATCTGGATTTTGTAGTAGAGAATGGTACAGCGGGGCAGGCCTCAACGCGACCGGTCACCTGGCAAGTGGAATACCCTGGACAGGACCCTGAAGCAGAGAAGGACAAGATGGTGTGGGAGATCCAAGTGTCGGAACGAGATGTACGGGCCTTGGTTCCGTTGGTGAAGGTGAGGCCGAGAGGTTTCATCCATTTCCCCTCATGGGACACCTGAGCAGCCTTCCGCGCTGATTTCTCATGTTCCTCTTCCCATGGTCCTCTGCAGGAGCAGGAGATTGTGAACACTGCGCTACTCACAGGAATCCCTCACTCGGTGCCTGTGAAGCTGGTTGTGGTAGAGACAGGAGGAGCGGTGACTGAGGTGACGGAGCAGATGGGCTGTGAGTCTTCTAACAAGCAGGTTCTGCAGGTGAGAAACCACTATATGCCTCACAAAGTTTATGTTTCCCACTTTGTGGTCGCAGGTTGAGGATCAAAATCCACCACACATATTTGGGGCCTTGGCTTCAGCCTTCTTCACTCTTTGTCTATATCTCTGGGATGAAATACTCAATTTGTACCGCAAAGGATCTCACACAGACCTTACATGTGGGGAAAGTACATCCTTCCTTATTACCTGAAGTACTTTTATGCCTCTCTTGCATTCTCCTTGCAGGTTTCTCCCTGGTCTCACCTGTTCTTACATGGTATCCTTCCCATCCACCCCTTGAAAAACGATTGACCTTGCTCATTCCATACATTTGGGGCACTCCCTTCTAGTTGCCTCCATTACTGGCAAAGGTTTTGTCCTCATCGGTCATTTATTTATTTAATTAATATACCGCCCCATAGCCGAAGCTCTCTGGGCGGTTTACAAAAGTTAAAAAACAGTGGACATTAAAAAAAGTATACAAAATTTAAAACCATCAAAAAGATATAAAAACTACAGAACATTTTCCCACCACTTTTTACTAAGCGCATTCATCAAGACAAGCTTTTGTCCTGAGCTTCCGCCACCTTTTCATGAACATACCATTCCTCTGAAAAACACAATTTAGGGGAGGACTAGAATAATGCCACAGGGAAAACAACAAACATCCCCCTCCCCCTCCCCAATTATCCGCTCCTTCCCCTCCTAACCTCTGGGCACCTGCCAGATCTGTCTCCCCGAGTATGTTATAAGAAGGTGGAGATACACAGCCATTCCTTGCTATAGTTCCTTGCCAAGTTGCGAACAAGGGAGGGCTGAGGGAGTTCATTACACACACATGGGTGGGTAAATATTGAAAAACGGGATCTGGACGTCTTCCTTCTCACCTACTCTGTGCGGACGCACACTTGTTCCCAACCTCTCTCTGGGCCCTCCTCTCTGCCGGTGTGGACTTTGATGTGTCCTTTAATTCCTCCTCAGGTGTCAGATGTGTGTGACGCTGTCTATGTTGGAGGGAAAGAGAGCCGGGGGGCACGTGGCGTACGGGTGGATTTCTGGTACCGCCGGCTGCACGCTTCGCTGCTCTTCACTGTCTGGGCCCCACTACTGCCTCTGCGCATTGAGCTGACTGACACCTCCTTGGAGCAGGTGCGAGGCTGGAGGGTCCCTGGCCCAGCCCCTGACAGGTAAGTGCCGTGGAGCCAAGAGGGTCACTGGCATTTATGTGAGGAGTAGCCCCCTACTATTTGTATGTGCCAGAATGGGACTGGGCTTACCCACTATGGGAGATGGCTACTGTAGAAGAATTTGGACAGAGGAGAGGGAGGGTGAATCTTTCAAGTCAAGGCCCAGAGTTTTGAAGCTTCTCGGGTGGCACAGTCCTCATTCCTTCGTGCAAGTCCAGCAGTTCCATAGACTGCTCATGCTGTGTGCGTCCAGGAGAATAAAGCATGCAGAACTGGGTGATATCCATTATTCTAAAGGAATTTTGGATGGTGTAGGTTGGAGCTTGAAAGAATCACATTTTGGTCCTGCCCACTTTGTCTTTGGCCCCTCCCACAGATAGAATATGGCCCCCAAGATTTTTACCAGATTAGAATTAGGCCATTGGACAGAAAAGGGTTACATCTCATGGCTGGAAATATGGCTACTGAGATATTCAAATTGTCTTGATGAATGCTCTTGGTAAAAAGTGGTGGAAAAATCAATAATAGTAAAACTGCTGCTGCTACTACTACTTTAGAAGTATTTTATTACTATTAGTATATTACTACTACTATTATAATTTTTACTTGGGTATAATGCCATCTTACCTACCTGGCTATTATAATAAGTGCGATAATGTACCTAAAGCTAAGCAACTTGGAACTTGCTAAGTGTGATCATTATCTCTTCTCTGAGCAGCAGCCTAGGAGAGCCTGAAGAGGGTGGAGAGGAAGCAGAGAGGAGAGCTCGGGGCTGCCGGCTCCAGTACCAACGGGCTGGGGTCCGGTTCCTTGCCCACTTTGTGGCTCACCCTCTAGATGGTGGCCGTCACCTGACCTATATGCCAAGCTCCGATTGGCTGCTAGATGTCTCGCATCTTGTGCAGAAGCATGCTAGAATCCAGGACCCCCGAGTGGCGACGCTGGAAGGTGGGAGTGTGGTGATTGGCCGTGAACCAGGCATGACATCTGTGGAGGTAAGGCGCCTGTGGGGAGAAATGAGTGGGGTGTTGTTGGCCACTGAGACAGAACACGGTGAGAAGCTCCCTCTCTGTTAATACTAGAACCCAATGGGGTCATCCCATGAAGCCGATTGGTGGGAGATGTGGGACAGATAAAAGGAAGTTCTTCTCACAGTGCATAGTTAAAGTACTGAACTCACTTCCACAAGAAGTAGTGATGGCCACCAATTTGGATGGCTTTAAAAGGAGGTTGGATAAATTCATGGAAGATCAGGCTCTTGGTTACTATATGCTATGTCCAGTATCAGAGGCAGCATGCCTACATACACCAGTTGCTGTGGAACATAGGCTGTTGCACTTATGTCTTGCTTGTGGTTTCCAGTTGACAGCTGGTCGGCTGCTGTGTGAACAGAATAATGGCTTAGATCCAGCATGGCTCTTCTTATGTTCTTAATTTGCTTGAAGTGTGATGATAATCTGCAGATGGAGAGTTGCCTGGGAGACTGGGATCTGTGAGTTGTGCCTGTGCTCTTGGGATATTACTTTCCTCTCTGGTATCAGATAGTGCAAGTGTTTTGGCCTGGAGCGAAGGGGTGAGTGAATTTCCCTGTACAGGTGTTTTTGGTTTGTACATAGTTAGGGTAAGTGATATGGCTGGTTGTGGGACGCGTCAAGAGAGATGGAAGACAGGTGGCTAAGTGAGGCACAAAGAGGGTTGGCCTGAGTGGGGTTAGAGACCAGGGTAGGATGAAAGTTGTCGTGGTGAATATAGGGGCATGGAGGTCTAAAGAAGAAGATTGGTTTGGCAGTCCACAAAAGCCAGTAGCCCGCAAATGTTTCTGCTAACATTTTTAACATATCTACATCAGTCGCTTGTGAGAAACCAGGTTCCCTGCTCAATCGCTTGATGCTGATTCTTATACAGGCCATTGTTGTTGTTAAGAACATAAGAGCCCTGCTGGATCAGACCGAGGGTTCATCTAATCCAACACTCAGTTCCCACAATGGCCAAGCAGCTGCCGATCAGGACACAGGTGCAACAGCACCCTCCCACCCATGTTCCCCAGGAATTAGTTGTACAGGATTACTCATGGGTCATCAGGACTAGTAGCCATTGATCGCCTTCTCCTCCAGGAATTTATCCACCCCCCTTTTAAAGTCATCCAAATTGGTGGCCATCACTACATCTTGTGTCTCCCTATCCACATTCTCCACACCATGCCTAATTTTGTACAACTCTTATCAGGTCTCCCCTTAGCCTTCTTTTTTCCAAACTGAAAAATCCCAGGTTTTGTAACCTTCCCTCATAGGGGAGATGCTCCAGCCCCAAGATCATTTTAGTTGCCCTTTTCTGCACTTTTTCCAGCTCGTTTTTTAGGTGTGGTGACCAAAACTGTACCCAGTATGGTCACACCACAGATTTGTTGCTGCTGCTGTTGTATCGCTTCACATCATATTTAGTGAATAGCTATTCACAGACTTGGGTTCGGGATGGATGAAGTGGGGTGTCAAAGGATAGGGGTACAGGTTCTGCGAAGCGTCTCCTTCTGAGGGGTAATCATGTCTTCTCCATCCTCTTGGCTCAGGTGCGTTCTCCTGTTTCTGACTCTATCCTGGGGGAGCAGACTCTGGTGGTGTCGGAGGAGAAGGTCTCTATCTCTGAACTGCAGGCCCAGCTGGTATCGGGGCTCTCGCTGTCGCTCTCTGTGGAGCCCGGACACCTGAATATCTTCACTGCCACGTGTCGGGCACTCTCTGCCCTGCAGTCCCTGAAGCAGGTGAGAAGATACTGTAGTGCAGCCTTTCCCAACCTGATGCCCTCCAGAGGTGTTGGACTGCAATTCCCATGATTCTCAGCCAGCATGAGAATGGCCATGCTAGCTGGGAATGATGGGAGTTGCAATCTTTAACACCTCTGGAAGGCATCAGGTTGGGGAAAGCTGCTGTAGCAGTTGATAGCTTTGTGAATTTAATGTCTGCATTTTAAATCATATTTTATTTCAATATTAACAATTCCACAAATGACAGCACTATCAGACAGAGCTTAGGAACAAAGCATCTGTAAGTTGCTTAGAATTAAAAAAACCAAGCGGATTTTCATGTTAGATATTTCAAGACAAGTCTATATGTCAAGTTTCTATGTCCAGGTTTTTTCATTTCACCCTAAGAATCCTCCCCAAGATTTTCATGTGACAATGGCAAGCTTATTCTTGCTTTTATTTTTATTTGCACAATCATCACGAAAGCAAAACCATCAGCCATTTGGACCAGAGAAGTCCTGAAGGTGCACACTGAAGATGCATCCTCCCCGCCTTGCTGTGCTCCGCCCAGGCTGAAACTAGGCATTATGGGAAATGAGCGGTTGTCACCAAAACCGCCAGCCTTGTGTCTCCTCCTGTCCACCCTGGCTGAATTTCATGCAGCCCTCAGCCAGATTTCAAATCCTCCTCCATGCGATCGATTCAGATGTCTGGCAAGAGCAGTCTGTCCCCCACCATGACAACTCGCAACACAGGGGGGAGGAAGAGGAAGAGGAGAAAGAGAAGAGGGTGGCACTGCTTGCTTTGGCCCCGCCCACTACCAATATGCATCCCAACGACTTACCTGCGAGAGAATGCAGCCCGCAGCAGGAAAAGGGTTGCCCGCCCCTGGTCTAACTATACACACGTGCTGTGAGCTCCCCTGCTGCCACAAGTAGCAGACTCCAGTCTGCTGCCATAATGGACTATGCATGTCTCTAGCTCTTCTCACAAGGGCTATTGCCCTCCAGAACTCATGGAGCCGAAAGATCAGGTTACAGGGCTTGGCTTCAGCTGTGGCCTGTCTTCACTCCTATGGATCAGTGGGTGTATTTGACTCCTATTCTCTGTGTAGCCTTCTTCCCCCTTGATCCTCGTTTCCTTTTCCCTGCAGGAAGCCGTGCTGAGCATCTGGCTGGCGTTTACTGACCACACCTTGGCCCCCACGGAGCTTTACGGCTGGCGGGACGCGTCGCTCGTACTTTCCTCACTGAACCTTCACGTGGCGTCCGTGCGGCTGGACGAGGGGCAGGCGTGCCCTGTGATTGTGGCTGAGGGAGCAGGACGAGGGTCCCTCCTGCAGCTCGGCCTGCACTCCCCGGACACTTGCCGCAAGGGCAAGCACCGGGCTCCCCTCGCCCAGGGCACAGCATGGCTGGAAGTGAACTTTGGGCAGCACTTCCTGACGACCAGCAGCCCACGGCAACAGGATCCCCGCCTCCACGGCGAGCCCCCCTTCCAGCGAGCAGAAGGGGCCATGTCCGGGGAAGCAGTCACGGTTGCTGCGGTCACCGAGAGCGGAAGGGGAGCGAGGAGGCATGGCCCCGTAGGGGTGGGGCCGCCAATGACCAAATTTGAGGGGCCTGGCGGTAGCTCCTATGAGGACGCAGAGCAGGCGGAGGAGGAAGAGGAGGAGGAGGAGGAGGAAGATGAGATGGTGAAGGCCCCCGCGCGGGTGACAGACTTGGAGATCGGCATGTACGTTCTCCTGGGCGTCTTCTGCCTCGCCATCTTCATCTTCCTCATCAACTGCGTGGTCTTTGTACTCCGTTACCAGCGCAAGGAGCCTCCTGACGCTGGGTCGGGGCTGGCCTCTTCCACCCCGCAGCCGCACAACTGGGTCTGGCTGGGCACTGACCAGGAGGAGCTGAGCCGGCAGCTGGACCTGCGCAGCCAGCACTGCAAAGACCAAGCCCTGGACCCGTCCAGCACTGACGATGGCTGCTGCTGCTGCGCAGCACCAGAGGGAAAGCTGGAGGCCGCGGCTCAAGCGAGCCCAGCGCCACCCCCAGGGCCAGAAACGGGTGTTTTGGCCAGCGCTTTGGGCCCAACGGCCCAAGCGAGCCCGGCCCTTACTGCCACCTTGTCTCGGAAGAAAGAGGGCAGGGAGGTGGGGGGCCGTCGGAAGCGTGTGGAGTTTGTGACCTTTGCTGCTCCCCCTGGCTCTGCCCCCAGCCCCCCTGCGTCCGCCCCCGCCGTTCAGTCCATCCTGGTGGCCAGCGAGGATGACATCCGCTGGGTGTGCGAGGACATGGGGCTGCACGATCCCGACGAGCTGCGCAGCTACATGGAGAGGATCCGGGGCAGCTCCTGACCTCCGGGCTCTCCTGCGCTCCACCCATACGGGCAAACCAATAAGGGATCGGCATTTGCTCCCCCTCGGCGCTCTCCTAGGGTCATCCTGCTGGGCTGTCTACTTTAGGGAGGGCTACACACAACAGGAAACCAGCTTTGGGTAACTCCGCTGGGCGAGAAGAGGGAGCACGGGTTACTCCGGGCCAGAGACGCTCCAGCTGCTCTCTCTGTTAGAGACCTTCTTCCTCGGTTGTGCCACTAAGCCGGTTCCCTTTGCATTCTGGAGATGGATTTACAGGTCGGAGTCAACCCCCTCCTGCCGCCATCCCAGTGGCACTTGCTCCCTTTCCTGGGGACGGAACCTGTGTGTCCTCGTTGCTTCTCCTCTCCCCTGCCCCCTCTTACAAAAAAAAAGTTTGTATTCAGTATGGGTGAGGGGTTGCAGGCTGGAAGTCAGCCCCGTGCCAGCAGCAAGCTGATTGCGATACGCCCTGGAAAGGAACCCAGGGGAGGGGGGGCGGCCTGCTCCTAGCCCTCCCTTATTGCTTTGACTCTCATTGCCAGTTTGTGTCCATTGTGTGATGATGGTTTGAACAGCGAGTGTCCTTCCTACCTGTGGTCTGAGCCTGGAGCTCTTCCCCTACCCCCCACCCCCACCCCACTCCTCCACAAGAAGCCGGGCGAGGGCAGAGCTCCAGGGAGCACTGGCCGGTCCTTTATTCACCCCGGCCCTGTGCCTGGTGTCCTTAAAAGTTTTGTACAATCGCTCATATTTTATACCTGTAGTATTGGGAGGCTGCCAGGCAAGTCCTTTATTTATGGAAGATTTTTAATTCTTACATTGTTAAAAAATAAAATAAATAATAACTAAAAATGACAAGTTTCTGTGTTTTATGCTTTATGGTTCATTTGCGATTTCTTAGCGGTAGGCAGGCCTGTCTAGCCATGTGTGATGCTCCCTGCTAGTGAGAATAAGGCCAGGCAGTTGGCAATTCTTCCCCTCTCCTGATCTGTTTATTTCTTTCATTATGTTTATATCCCATCTTTCTTCTTTCAGTGAACCCAAGGCAGTTTACACGACCCAATTCCTCCTCTCCATTTTATCCTCACAACATCCTTGTGAGGTAAGTTAGGGTGAGAGCCATTGACTGGCCCAAAGCCACCCAGTGAGCTTCCATGGCCGAGTGAGGACTAGAACCCAGATTTCCCAAGCCCCAGTCCAACACTAACCACTAGACCACACTGTCTTCCTCATTTATAACGTCTGCAAGAAATCCTAAACTAGGGGTGAGTTGAACATCACCGCTGCAGCTCAAGAGGTTCTCTGGGTAGCCGTTGGCCTGGTTCCGGTGACTCTCGCTTTGAAACTAAAACCACGTCAGCACTGTGCAGGCGTGCAACTTCTGACTAGCCAGCAGTGCTCAGTGCAAGTGTGGGCCCCAATATGCTCACTGTGCTGCTGCTGCTGCTGCTACTGCTGCTGTAGGCCAATCAATAGCCATGTACCTGTATGGTGCTAACCTAGCAGGCCCTGTGGTATAGGAAACGTCCTTATATCAAGTGAGAACTTTGGTCCATCTTGCCCAGTATTGTCGACACTGACTGGCGGGGGCTGTCCCGGGATTCAGGCAGCATGCTTTCCTAGCCCTAACCTGGAAATGCCAGGGATTAAACCTGAGACCTCCACGGCAACAGTGCTTCTGCCGCTGCCTCACAAGGCTTACCAGCAATGGCGTCAGGAACCCCTCCCGTTTGGTTTTCACCTGGCAGGGGAAGCTTCCTACCTCACTACCCACCAATGTGTCCCTGTACTTTTAACTGTTGTATAGAAGAAGAAGATTCAGTAAGTGCTGCTTGCCTCATCCATCTATGACAGGCTGTACCTTCTGGAATGTTCCTCTTCTCCACAGCAATTTAAAGTGGAGGAGTCCTGTCCTCCGCTGCACTCTTGAACCTTGTCCGCTTCGTTGGAGTCGAACACCTTCCTTTTCTCCTGTCCCTCCTTAAGTAAACCAACAATCTACAGGCCCACCAAACATTCATAATTTAGGATTTGACTAAACGTCTTCTCAAGGGCAAAATGGGCTCTCGGCAACTAATAACATGCATCTTTAATTATGTCAGTTCACAGAAGAGAAGAACACAGAACTTCCCAGCCAATCACTATGAAAAGGTTTGCTGTAGATACAATGTTTTATCCCCTCCCTAAGACCGTATCGCCATTTCCTGCACCATCCTGACCTTGGCTTAGGAGACTATTTTCAAGAAGTCTGTATAGTGACTTAAGGAAAGGATGGGCTGACACTGGTGTGTGTGTTTGTGTGTGTGTGTGTGTGTGTGTGTGTAGGCATGCACAGGACTGCCCTCTTTTCTGAGATTTAATTCTGCCCACCAGAAGGATGTCTGCAGCGGGAACTCCAAGTACTAACATGGACAAAAGCAGCTTGCTGCGTTAGGGAATGGTCCACCTCATTTAGACAACAGCTTGTTATCCCAGGGTAATTCTGGCTCCCAGCTTCCAAATACTCTATTATTCACACTGGAGATAAGACGTTAATGATACCTTGAGTATGTGGCTGTAGCCTTTGAGTATCTTGGCTGGCTGCCACTAATGGTTCTATCGCCGATTGATTTCTCTAATCCTTTTATGGACCGTTGGCCTTCACAAGATCCTATCAGTGCACTATATACGGTGGCGATGGTGGTGTTTGTCAGCGTGCTGAGATCTGATGAGCACAAGCACCTCCTCACAGTCCTGAAAGACACGGCGCACGTCAGTCGCCCTCACGGCCTGCGCAGCGGAGGCAGGAGGCCTGCTGCTGGCGCTCATAGCGGATGGAGATCCAGATGAAGAGGACGCAGGTCACTGTCTGAATCCCAGCCAGCAAGAAGAAATAATAATCCATCTGACATTTGTTAATGTTCCCTGGGGATGGGAAAGGGAGGGCCATTAGTATTAGTGTACACACAACAGGCCTTCCATAGGGAGACGCATGCCTCTTACCACTATCTGCAGCATTCGTTGCTCTTGGCAATTCTTCTTCTGACTCCTCTATGTACAGCGGTCTCCTGACAACACACATTCTTTATAGTTTCTCAGACTCTGGGTCCTTTCTTGCCAACTTTGCCATTATAACTAGACATCGCCTTGTTGCTGGGGTCAGATACCTGCAGGGGCCCAAGCCCTTCGAGAGGCCTACTGAGAGCATTTTGAACTCTCTGGATTCTTCCATGTTTACCCCCTGCTTGTCCTCAGCTGAGGACCTTTCCTGTGGCTCAAGGACGGCCTATGTCTCTTGCTGTATTACTCACCATAATCCTCTGGGCAGTGCATCCAACCAGCAGCTGGTAATGAGAGCAAAGTCAGGAAGCCAGATCCTAAAAGTGACCCCAGTCCGGAAATGAAAAAGAAGAGGCCCATGATGGCTCCTTGCATGGATTTGGGAGATTCAGAGTAGGCAAACTCCAGCCCTGGGAAAGAATTCAGAAGTTGATTAGCCAACAGAGCATGGTATTAGCTGTGTGTTTGAAGGATAGTTCCAGACTCCATATACCGTGGCGTTGGAAGCTGTGGATGAGCAACATGGACATGTATTCCTCCCTCCCCTCTCCTCCTTCCATCCCACAAGCAACTTTGGTGCAAAGCTTCAATTAACCCACAGTTTCTTGTTGCATCCGATTCAGGGAACTCTGGCTTAGGACATGATCCTATGCATATTTAGACAGAAAAAATCCCTACATCTCCCACGATTCCCCAGCCAGTCATGGTGTCTAAACATGCATAGGATTGCTCCTTTAATGTCAGCTAGCAAGCCAAGGAAATAAGCCAGTACCACCCTCTTAGCAGTCCCTGCCCACCCCCCTGTGTTGTTCCTAATGTTTGTTTGAAAATGCAACAACCATCTCTTCTGCTGCTTACCTGGAATGCTGGCAAAGATTTCACTGATGCCAATAAGCAGATATTGAGGGATCTGCCAAAAAATGGAGAGTTTGGCTGCAATGTAATTATCCTTCCCAATTTGCTGTGAGATGGTCTCATTGTTGTTCACATATTGCAGCCGCTTGGTCTCCAGAAAACCTAATGAGCAGAAGCAGCACTTAGAACCACAGGGAGGCATTATAGAGGAGACCCCTCACAGATGAGGCACATTCCATCATAGAGCATACCTGGTTATATCTTCGTCAGTTTCGGGACCCCTAGCAGAGATGTTTTTTCTGTTAACAAGAGTACTGCCTATACAACAATAGCTCCACCTGCTGACAGTTTATAAGATAGACATATGAAGGACTTCAGTACACTTTTGTGCTTTCCAGTTAATGTTCCAATGACCTCTCTCTCGGTACTGTTTTGATGAGTTCTTATGATGCTGCAAAAGGTGTAATGTAAATGGTTACAGTTCTTAACAGCTGAGGTACGGGGAGCCAATGTTCCATTTAAGTTCTAAGGAGGAGTTTCTAACAGACCTTCAAGGCTGCCTTTCATTGCTAGGGTAAAACTGGTAGTCCTGATTTCTCAGGCCATGCTAGGCATGTCATGACCAGGCTGGGCTTAGATAAGACAAACAGTGAGCAGTACACCATTGCTCTCAGTCAGGACAGTATATTAAATGTCCACATCAAGTTAAAGATCTGGAGGAGTTTCCCAGATGTTCAAGACAGCAACACCTCCTAGTTTTGCAGGCATTGCCAATTGGCATCAGTGTACAATAATTAAAAAAAGCCATCTCACTAGTGGGCATGCAGTGATAGTAATGTTCAACTGCGCGGAAAATGTGCTAGAAAAATGCAGGGAAGCCACCAGGTGGAATGTATAGCCCATGCTTATCATGGCCAGGCGTAAGATCTGGCAGGAAACCAACACTGGCTGAAGTAAGGACGGAGACCCTTCAGCGCGTGGGCCAATTTGGCCTACTAGGCCAGTCTATTCAACCCGGAAGGACTCAGGTTAGGACCTGCCCCCCCTGAAGCCCCACCCCCTGGCTACTGAAGGTTCCAGGAAGAGGTAGAAATGGAATCCCCATTGTAATCTCCAATCTGTAGTCAGAGATTACAGTGGGGATTTCCCTTATTTAACATACAGCATGATAAGTGCTTCGCCGACTCTAAGTCCTCCCCAATGGACACCAGGATTGTAGGGCTCAGAACAGATCTACACCTTCAGGACAAACACATAGTACAGTCATTCTATGGGGTGAGGGGGTTGCACATGTGTAAGGATGAGTGACATGACTGGCTGCAGTCCATATCAGAAGTTCCCTGCATACAAAAGGATAATGTCAACAGACCGGGTCCTAGCCTTGCTTCCCCCCTGAGGTTCTACTTTTTATGTGCAGGAAACTAGAGTTTAATTATTATTGTTCAATGGAATTAAAAACCTAGCACTCCATTGCAAATTGGAACAATCCTAGCAGGATTGTTGCACTTGATATTTCTAAATGTACAATAATCCCTGGAAGGATTGAATTAGCACTCGTTATCCCTGAAATTACAGGTCTGCCTTGTTTCTCATTTTGGTTGTATTATTTGCCCAGTAAACCTCTGATCTTTTACCTGTTGAGCTTTGGTCTCAAATGCTTTGACTCAAGAAATGAGGTGGGTCCAAGCTAATGAATGTCTCACCTGCAGAAAGGACTGAGGCAAGTCCAAAGAACATGCCCAGAGCCATCTTCTTTAGTGCTGAAGGCAGCAGCTTCCTCTTTGCCAGAAATGGGTCAATGACACGGTCCTTCACTGGGACCAGGATCAGCAGAATCACCACATTAGCTAGAAGAAGCCAGGCATCTGGGAGCTAGGAAGAAACCAAGATGTATTGAAAGATACCAAAAATACTACTGGGTCCCTGCCCATGGCCACCTTAGGGGTCTGTTCTTTGGAGTTGATGCATGTGAAAGCACTTATTTTATGGGGAGTCATGCAATGAGTTGAAATTAAAAATCCCATTCCATCAATGAGCAGAGAATAGCACAAAAGGAACCTGACAACCCCCAAAGCATGGAACGATTTAACAAAATCTGTACATCCCATGGCCAATCCATACAGTGACCACCTGTAGTCACACTCCATCCCACCCGTTATGGTGGGTGGGTTGCATACAGGAAGCACAATTAAAGGATCAACCTTTTAGCACACACACCTCCCACACACACACACACATATTTAGGGTCGTTTACAAAATGGGCAAGAAGCCTGACCCTTTCAAATAATGCCCACTGAGTATCTGGCTGGAAGATTTTCTAATAGACCTGTAAAAGAGCGCTTTTGCGTATGCGAAGCAGGACATATTAAAGATCTTGTACATTATATCTTATGCTGTCCATTATATAATTCGCCCAGGGCTAAATTTATTCTCCCGTTTCAGACCACCTTAGGCCAATCAGACGATTTTAAAATTAGATGGCTGACTGTTGGCTGATGTGGACAAATTCCTCAGTTATAGGATAGCTTAATTTGCGCTAGCTGCAAGAAAAATAAGAGCAGCCTTTCTAAACCATACCACTGTCAACTCCTAAGGGGGTTAAACAGAAGGAATGTTTTAAACCCTGATCATTTTATTGTATTCTTGCTTTATTGTATCAAATGTTTTTTTCTGTTTTATACTTGTGTGCTTTGTGTTTGTATTGTGATGGCCATTGGCTATAAACAATAAAAACGAGAGAGAGAGAGAGAGAGAGAGAGAGAGAATAAATGCAAGTGTTTTATCATCCTGAAACAGAAGGGGGCTGCCTTAAGAAAGGAGTCTGAAGTTAAACACAATCGGCAGAGTTATTTTCCCAGAATCCCTCACTCTGCTGCGCCTACATACTCCGTTTTCTCAAATTTCAGTTCTTCCCTTACCACAGCCCCATTTGTGGCCTGAAGGAAAGTAAAACAATTTCTGCTCTGTCTGTGGTAACCAAGGCTTGTGATCACAACTAGAGTCATGTGCAACTTGTCAGGAGCTATTTCACTTACAAAAGTAGGGATTGTGCTCACATTATTGGAAAGGAGGATAAAATTCTGTTCTGGGAGGTCAAAATGCTCTTTGCATTCCATAAACAACATCTCCCTATTTCCTACCTCAACATCCCCCAAATCTGACACCCTCAAATTGGACTGCAGTTCCCATCATCCACAGCACCATGGTCACTGGTGGGGATGATGAGAATTGTAGTCCAATACATTTGGAGGGAGTCGAGTTAAGGCTGTCCTACCTATGGGAGCAATGTTGCTTCTCACCACATTCACGCTGTCGACCGCAACCCATATCTTCCCCCCTCAGCAGTATGATAGGAGCCATATTATTTGTCACAATGCGACTCCAGTCACTGTGTAGCAGAATGACATCATCATAGCTCATCACATGGAACTTGACACAATCCCCCTGTCTAAGCTGGACACTCTTAGCCCTGGCTTCTGGCGGCCTAACAAAGCCACAGTCATGGTGCCCCATAGCTTACCATGTAGCCACTGCTGACATCTGCTGAGAGAATACTGCTATTCAAACGATTGTTCTCAAAGAAATTGGGGATGCAGAGGTGCAGACCCTGCAGGTAGTAGGTGGACTGCATCTAGAACAACACAAGATGGATGTCATTAAAGAAATATATGCTCCACTGGAAAGATCACTGGTCCAAGACTGATGACAAGGTACAACATACAAAACATAGGAAGCTGCCTCATACTGAGTCAGACTGGTCCATCTAGCAACTCTCCATGGTTTCAGGCAGGATTCTTTCATAGCCCTACCTGGTGATGCCAGAAACTGAACCTGGGACCTTTTGTATGCAACACACATGCTCTGCTACTGAGCTACAGCCCCTGTCTGAAGCTCTGTGGTGGTCAGATGTCTAGATCTCATCAGCAGCGTTTACCATATACAGACAGCTGCTGTTGTCATGTTAGTCCCAGAAATGAAGTAATACAGAACCTGGGACTGTCGTGATGTCATCTGGCTCTGAATCTTCGCGTCGTCAGTTAGATGACGCAGCTGCAGATTTGAAGCCACCCCAGGGCAAAGGGGGGAAGATGCATGGATGAAAGGTTGGGGACTTAACCCAACTTTTCCAGCCACAGCAAGGTCAGCCCAGCCCTTCTGCCGGGCTGACGTCGCTCGGAGCCACTCCAGGGCATTCCCAGGCGGAAGGCGATCTCCTATTGGTCACTGGAGACCATGGGAGGGGGAGGGCCAGCAAGCCCAATAGCTACCGGAACACCCTGCACCCCAGGCTGCCTCCAGCATGGGGAGAAAGGTTTCCCCTTTGAAGAGGAGCGTTTGGTGTTTCACAGGGGGTAATGGGGAAAGCCAAGTAGGGGCAGCTGTAAACCTTGCACTTGCTCCTTGGTTTGGGGATTACCCAGCACAACCCTGGAGAAGCAAAAGTGCAGGGTTTTGTGGGGAAGTGGCGCCAATGCGGCGCCAACAAGTCAGCCTCCCTGTTTCGCAGTTAGTGTGTGCAGTGGGGGCTGGTGGCTCCAATGTCAATGGGGTGATAAATCCATTCCGGATTTCAGTCCAAAGCAGTCAGAACTCTAAAGGAGCTCTCCAAGGTGCTGGGCATATTTTGGATTGCTGCTTAGAGTTTGCACCTTGGACAGCTCCTTTAGAGTTCTGACTGCTTCTGACTGAAACCCGGAGAGGATTTACAGCGCCAATGAAATCAGCCTCGTGTGTGTGTGTGTGTGTGTGTGTGTGTGTGTGTGTGTGTGTGTGTAAAGCTCAGCATCTCTCAGAGGTATCAATTCTCCTTGAAGCCTGATATAGAAAATGCATCTAAGGCTGGTCCGAGCTGTTTCAATCCCCAACCATATCAAATGCCCCAAAGAAGCAATTACTGTTTCCTCTCCCTGAAGGTCAGCTGTTGTAAACCGCCCAGAGAGCTTCGGCTATGGGGTGGTATAGAAATGTAATAAATAAACCGTACAGATCTGGCTGTATGCGCATGTTCTGCCCTTTCTGCCTCTGCTACAACAGCAGTGATTTCCATCCAAACAGCATGTGCACTACAAGGCCCTCACCTTCTGTGTTATAAATTGGTCAAATTGGCTGCCTGCACGCACGCACACATCTCATCAGAGGCCACGTTTTCTGCAAAACATGGCCCTGACCCCATTTTGGCTTAACCCTAATTTCAATCAGGAATTAGTTAATCAGTTAAAAGGCAGATGATTAAATCAATTATACATTCCGTAATACATGGTAGCTTGGGGAGGAAGGCTGCTCTCGTCAGCTAATTTAGGGCTACAGCACCACAGAGTAAATAAACGAAGCTGTGCTGTGCAGTACAGAGGAACCATAAGCTGGTATCTCAATAGCCCTCCTTCTCTTGGCCCATTTTTAACGATAGGTCTAGAATAACCCATTCAATTATCATCTCTACATGTATTGCTTCCCCCCACAAATATAACTTTGAGATAATTGATTCTAAATTTTCCTGGCAACCCACACTTGCCTTACAAACAAGGATTTATAACCCTGTTTTTGAAGAAAATATGGGAATAGAAACACCTCCACCTTCGTATCTTTGCTTTTTAATGCACATTTCATTTCTGTTTATTGTACCCACTTGTCAACTTTACGGCTGTGTAATAACAGCAAACAAGAACCAAGGGGAACATGAAAATGAAACTGGCAGGCCCCTGTTTCTCTCGCGCGCTCCTCTCTTCCCTAATAACTCAAGAGACTGGAAACCTTGCAGACTGATCCTATCTAAGTAAGTTTGCTTGTAAGTCTTACTCAGCGGGGATTAATCGCAAATGACTACGCATCAGGTTGCAGCCCTAATTGAATATGCCTTCCGGCTAAGGACTGAACAGAGCTTGCTACACAGATGTGAACGCTGCAGAAGCCCTCTCCGGCTTTGCCTTATGCCACCCTTGTTCGGTGTAGGAGTCATTTAGTTTCATACGTCGGTGAGGGGCAAACCTAGGTTGCCTCACCATATACCCTAGCTCTGTGCAAGATTTTTGAAACTATTTATTTTCTACCATTTGTTGGGGGGAAGGGTGAAAAGAAATTGCACCCGAAAATTGTGGGGAGGGTGAGAATTTCGGAGAAATTGCTCGGGGTTCTTGGCTCCACTGCTTACCTTTCGGCAAGGAGGTGGCTGAGGTGTAACGGTGGCGGTGGGTGAGGACTCTTTATTTTACCATTTTTATCCTGTTCTGTCCTTGAAGCTTCTCCAGCTTCTTGAGCTTCCTGGAACGTGCCTCAGAGGACTTAACGAGGACTTCCTTCCTTGGGGCTTTCCAGTGCTGCTGCCTGCTGAGGGCCTGAAAGCTGAGTGCAGAGTGATTGTTCTTCTTCTTTTCCTTCTTGTTAAAAGGATTTTTAACAACAAAACCAATAAAAAAAACCTGCTCCAGACAGCAGCACTGGAAAGCCCAGGGGAGAAAGTCCTGGTTAAACCCTCAGGGGGAAGGACTTTTCAGAAAGCTCAAGAGGCTGCAAGGACCAGAACATGATAAAAACCTCAAAATAAAGAGCACACACAACCCCTCAGCCACCTCCTTAAGGCCAGCACTGAAGCCCTGCACTCTGAGGAATCATCTGCACCAAGCAGGATATTGCACTATGAAAGCGGTATATAAAAGGCAGGAGCCACAGCACTGCTTTATATTATTATTATTATTATTATTATTATTATTAATTAATTTATTTATTTATATAGCACCATCAATGTACATGGTGCTGTACAGAGTAAAACAGTAAATAGCGGGACCCTGCCGCATAGGCTTACATTCTAATAAAATCACAACAAAACAATAAGGAGGGGAAGAGAATGCAAACAGGCACAGGGGCCGGATCTACACTACTGCTTTAAAGCGCTTTATAACAGTTATAAAGCGCTTTAACTGCTTTAAAGCGCTATAAAACTGTTATAAAGCGCTTTAAAGCAATAGTGTAGATCCGGCCAGGGTAGGGTAAACAGGCACTGGGTAGGGTAAAACTAACAGTATAAAGTCAGAAGAAAATCAAGTTTTAAAAGCTTTAGGAAAGAGAAAAGTTTTTAGCTGAGCTTTAAAAGCTGCGGTTGAACTTGTATTCTCAAATGTTCTGGAAGAGTGTTCCAGGCATAAGGGGCAGAAGAAGAAAATGGACGAAGCCGAGCAAGGGAAGTAGAGACCCTTGGGCAGGCGAGAAACATGGCATCAGAGGAGTGAAGAGCACGAGCGGGGCAATAGTGTGAGATGAGAGAGGAGAGATAGGAAGGAGCTAGACAGTGAAAAGCTTTGTAGGTCAACAGGAGAAGCTTATATTGGATTCTGAAGTGAATTGGAAGCCAATGAAGAGATTTCAGAAGTGGAGTAACATGGTCAGAGCGGCAAGCCAAGAAGATGATCTTAGCGGCAGAGTGGTGAACAGAAACCAACGGACTGATGTGAGAAGAAGGAAGGCCAGTGAGAAGAAGGTTGCAGTAGTCCAACTGAGAAATAACCAATGCATGAACAAGAGTCTTGGCAGAAGAGACAGACAAAAATGATCGAATCCTGGCAATATTATTGAAGTGCACTAATAACTTTTGGAGGCCCACTGACACGTACCATATACTACTTTCATAGTGTTATATCCTGCTTGGTGTAGATGTGTCATGGGCCCCAACAGTTGTCAGTGCACTTCAGTACCACTAGAAAGCAGTAGTGTGGCTCCTGCCTTTTATATACTGCTTCAATAGTGGAATATCCTGCTTGGTGTAGATGAGCCCTGAAAAATTTCTCCAAAATTCTCAAAATCCCAATGAAAGAGGAAGAAAAATGACCACCTCTTTTGCGAGGAAACAAAGAGGTTATGACAGGGCAGGTGGGCACTCAGTACAGTGCTACTATACGCCACGCACAACACGGAAGCTGCCTTTCCTTGTCCTCATGCTCCAATGTGTTGTATAGCAAAAGCATTTATGTTCCAAGTCTTGTTAGCCTCCTGCATGGTACTAAAAGCATGCAAAAGAGAAGAGTGCATCTAACTGAGCCCACCTATTCGTTGAGATCATCATGAGAGGCCGTTCTTTGGGCGCTCCCACCAGCATAGATATAGTGGATGGCAATCAGAAATCAGGCCTTTTTTGTGGTGGCACCCCTACTGTGGCAGGCTTTCCTGATACCTAATTTGCTGTCATTTCACTGCCAAGCAAACACATTTTTATTTTCCCAGGCATTTTCTTTATCTTCAGGAGTTTTGGTTTTTGCCGTCTTGCTTTTGCTGCTTCAGTTTTTAAAAGTGTGTGTTTTATTTGTGTGTTGTTGTTGTTTTGCATAAGCTGACTTAGATTGTTTTGTTGTCGAAAGGTGGAATATAAATCCCTAAAATAGACAATAAACGAAATGCTTATTACTAATTAACAAAATTAAGGCTGAAATACCCTTTGAAACACTCTGGAAATTAAGTAGGTACTTCTGCTATAAACTCTCCTACGTTTGTCTGTTCCCTCTAAACTGGTCAGAGCCTCAAAGCGCTGTCAGTGCTGTCCCTGTCTGTGCTCTGTACCTGGAAGTAGACCATCCAGTATGGGATGAGAGTGAGGAGCACTGGCAGGATCTTCACCAGCACTTGGAAGTTGGAGACAACCTCAGGTGAAGGCCTCACAGGCTGGTGCCTTGGACCGGAAAGCAGGCCAGCAACGTCCGCTTCTGACTGAGGATTCCCTGCTCTGTAGAGAAAAGGGTGGCATATAAATGTGCAGGAAAAACAACAACAACAAAGAGTCTGGTGGCACCTTAGGGTGCAATCCTGCGCATGTCCAGACAAGAAAGAAATCCTACCATTTCTAGCATGCCCCAGACCGTATGGCTGACTGGAGGGATGCTGGGAGTTGAAGGACTTCCCCCCCCCCCTGTCTAAATATGTATAGGATTCTGCCCTTAAAGACCAACACACTTATTATGGGATAAGATTTCATGGAGTACAGTACAGCATCAGATGGCAATGAGGCCATCTTTCTCAGCAGAAAGAGATGTCCTCTGCTGCTTTACCTAATCTTGGTGGTCATCTTCTGAAGAGCTTGGCTGCAGCAGCCCCCCTGGAGGGCCAGCTGGAACATGGAGGAGACCTGGCTGCCAGAAGCAGGCTTGGTGACGAAGATGGGAGCAGCCACGAGGAAGACTAAGAGGGCAAGCGCCAGGCAAACAGCAGGGATGGCATAGCCAATGACGAAGCCCACGTTCTGCTGGATGAAGGCAATCACCAGCAGGGAGATTACAGCCCCAATATTGATACTCCAGTAGAACCAGTTGAAGAAACGCCGGGTAGCATCCCTGCCACGATCTGTCACCTGCAATTAAAAGACGGGAATGAGGCCATGTTCTCGTGAACAAGTCACTGGTGTGCTAAACCCTGTAAGAATTGCCTGAAGGAAACCAGGCAGATTCCCATTCCTCCTCCTCTTCTTCTTTTGCTTAAATGTTTTTACACTGCCATGTTAGTTAACTGCATTTTACATTTTATTGTCTTAAATTTTTACCTTGTAAACTGTCTTGAGGAGGCTTTGACTTGCAAGATGGCATAAACATATTTTAAATAAAATAATAAATTGTACTTTCATGTCATCCAGGTTATAGGACTAGTAAACATTTATGTGGGTTCCTAGCCTTTGTGGAAGTATTTGCAAAGGCTACAGGTCCTGAGCAAGGCAGAGAACTCTGTGAGCATCATCAGACGGGTGGATTTTTGCATTTCCCTACCATCGCCATGGCTTCCTGCTGCTGTCCCACAATAGCGATGGTCTCTTTACACAGGTAGAGAAAGAGGAAGCAGCAATTACCACATGTCCCATTCAGTGGCTGTTTTTATCGTGCCGCTTTGCCTGCACATAACAGGAAATGGCGGCACATTCTGTTGTTGTTTTTGTTGTTTTTAAAAAAGATGGATTAAAAGGGGTCTGTTTTGCAACGGAAAAATGAGTGGAAGGAGTGGGAGGTGCGTGAGAAGAAGATGATGGCCAACATCCATAAGTGGGCAGTAGCGAGTGTGCGATAAAACACTCGTCTGATGATGCTCTGTATTGCAGGAGTACCACTGAACCTCTCCATCACTGGGAAGAAAAGAAGACACCACCCTAGTATTCTGCCATTGGTGCACCCCTTTCTTGTTCTCCCTAAGGAGCTCACCAAAGAAACACCCTCCTCTTTTCCAAACTGAGTGTCTTTGCAACTGCAAACATTCCAAGTTAAAAAAAGGGATTAAAAAATAAACTGAATTGAACTCAAAAAAGGATTTTATAGCAAAGCAACAGAGCAAAGAAAGCAAAGCAGCCAAGGGACACCTTGCTTTCTGAAGCTTTAGCAGAGGTTATTTCTGTAAGCCTAGAAAAACACACTTAAAAATGAAATAGAACATCATTTTTTAATCTAAAGTCACATTGCTACAGATGCTTTTGCCAAGTTTTGGTTTTAAACAATTCTGGGTAGACACTGAGCATGCTAGAAGTGCTAATCATTTTGGTACAGACTTTTGAAACCATTCTGGTTTATCTGTGTGAGTTTCTAACACTTATTGCTTTATTAGAAGCCTTTAAAGATGCTTTAAAAAGCAGCGCATAAAAACACATTATTAATGGAAGCCTTAAAGATGCTTTTAAAAGAATTTATAAAAATGATCATCATTCAGTCGAGGGGAGAAAATCAAACTGTTGGATTCATTATAGCAGATATATCTCCAAATGATACGGATCATGACGCAACATTAAAAAACAAAATACCGTTTCATCTTAACTGTACATATCGCATCCTCCTCCTCCAAAATTGCCACATATCAAACTTGAAAAAGTCATGTGACAAAGCTATTAGGAGACTAGTGCACTGTCTTCATTTGGAGGCAAATAGGGATGCTTCCAAATAGGGGGTACATAGCACTACCAATCAAAAGACATGTGCACCTATTATGACTTTTCCTCCTTAACAGGTAAGAAAAAGACAGAAGTGGTGAGAAAATACAGGAGGAGCACAAATAGAAGATAATGACATTAAGACACTCTGTAAAATTCCATATTTGAGGCAGGGAGAACACAGAATAAAAGCTTAATCTAGAAGCACCCTAGAACTTTTGCAGCTAATATTAATCAAAATTGCCTTCATCTTATTTACAACAAGACCTGCAATAAAACATTGCAAAATAAATGGACCTCCCACTGCTACTTCATTTGCCCTCCTGGTTTTCTGTCCCCGCCTCCCCCCAGTTCTCATTGTTTTATGACCTTGACCCTACCCCCACGGCACCGTGTTGGTGCTGCTGTTCCACCAAATCCCGCAGTATCACTGCTGTGGGGTGACGGTGAGTAATCCTCACTGGTGGAAATAGTGCGGGTTTTCTGATTTAATTTATTATTGTGAGGTTTTGCATGAAAATTTGTACCAAAGAACAGGGTATAAATATCTCAAATAAACAAGATTAAATTTAATTAAAAGAATACATTCTGCTTCTATTAAGAGCCAGGAGGAAATGCACCAAAGTATACTGGAGCTAGAACAACCTTCTCCAATCAGCCAGTCAAGCTGCCTGGGGGATTATGGGAGTTGTAGTCCAATACAGCTGGAGAGCACCATGGAAGGTTAAGTTAGAATGATCCCACGAATCATTCTAATTTAATTCAAGGTGATGCAAAGTCACCCAGCTTTACCTTTAAAAAAAGGAATAGATCTTAGCGAAGATGATCTCTTACCTGGTCAGCACCAAATGGAGTGAGGTTGGCCTTGACAGAGCTGATGGCCAGGGCTAGGAGCAGCAGACCCGTGTACATGATCGGGGCACAATACTGACTTGGCAACTGCTGATTGCAGTGCGACTCTGCACTACCTTTTCGGCATGAGGGCTGCACCAGGTAAGCTGGCATCTCTCCGCATAGCCAGAGCCGGCCATCCTGCGAGGCCACGGTGGGCAGCAGGCAGGCCGTCAGCAGGTAGAGCAGGAAGCTGAATGCGATAGTCCAGTAGCGGCCCAGGTAAGCATCAGCAAGCCAGCCTCCGATGGGCGAAAGCAGGTAGGAGGCACCCAGGAAGAGCAGTGCTGCCCGTGAAGCCTGGGATCCGCCCCATTTGAAGTCGCTGCTGTTGAGGTACAGAACGAGGTTAGAGACGATGCCAAAGAAAGCAGCTCGCTCCAGAATCTCCACAAGCAGCACGGCTGCACAGGCAGCCTTCCTGCCCTCAAAGGGGGATATGGCAGGTCTGTCTAGGGCCTCCTCCTGGCCTAGGAGGGGCTTCTGCTCCCCCCGGGCACCCTGCGAGGCCATGTAGACCCTGCCTCCGAATCCTCTTTTTTCCTCAGCAGTGGGCCCTGTTTCTCGGTCCTCTCTCAACTTCTCCCTTTTCCTTCAGAGCCTTTTCCTCTGACTCTTTCTTCACGGGCCTCTAGTTCTTCTTCAGCTATCTTCTCCAAACCTTCCAATGCCGCTTTTGTACTTCCCCATTTCTCTGCTCGAAGACAAGCATCATATGACAGCTCATTTCCTTCAAAGGAAACTTTCATATTACGCTAGCCAGAGCGGGTTCCCCTTTCACATTTGTTTTCTCGTGCTTTCTCCCCCTTTACAGGCTCCCGCCCCTTTTCAGTTGCTTTTTTAAAAAAAATCTGTTCTTTTGCCAAATTCAGTTGCCCTTTACCTGTGAGTCTATCTCAGGACACAACAAGATGAGAAATAAGAGAGCCATAAAACTGGTGGAATTTTAGCCACAAATAGTCCTATTTTCTTTCTTCCTTTTAAGACAGTAAATAGTTCATACTGCTAACTAACTGACCTCCTTATCACATTTAAAGGTGTGTGTTTTTAAAGACTCTAAGTGGAATTGGCCCAGGCCCAGGGTATATCTGGGAAGTGTTCTTGGAGATACACGTTGACCTAGTGGACAGCACTGTAAAGTCCTTGCCAGAGACCACAGTCCAATGAGGCCCCACTGAGAACCCTTGAGCCTCCTGACCCTGCCACTTCCTTTTTGTTGCTGCTGCCTGTTCACCTGGGTGCTTCCAGATGGAGGTCTCCTTGAACTTCCAAGACATTCCATCTTTTCCTACTTAACAGACTTTGAGGATGAGGGTGGGGAAGAAGAACCGCCCAGAGAGCTTCTTAGAAGAAGAAGAAGAAGAAGAAGAAGAAGAAGAAGAAGAAGAAGAAGAAGAAGAAGAAGAAGACAAAAACAGCAGTGGAAAAACATAAGAGGGGAGATGGCAATATCTGGATCCCCTTAACATTTTATGAATAGGGCAGGGCGACGGCTCAACAAAAGCCTCACCTAGAAGCTGGGGTCTCCAGGTGTCCTATTTGAAAAGCTGCCAGGTATCTGTCCTCCATTTTGAAAGTGTCCTCTATTTGAAGGGCCATTCAGTCCAAGTCCAATTTAAAGATAAAGAACCATTAGGAGTAAGAACAGGGGCTTTGAAGTTGTTCATTATTAGTCCCAGGTCATAACAGGTCACCTCGTCATAGTCTTCCTCACTATGGTGAGATATACTTCATTTCTACTTAAAATATAATAATTATTTCCAAATTTGCATCTAGACATATAAATTAGCGTATGCAAATTGTATGTAAATCAGTGTCCTCTTTTGGGGTGACACATTTCCTCTTTTTTGGCAATTCAGAAATACTTCAACTAAAATCATTATGGGGCGATGGGATTTGGCACTACCGGCGCTGGACTGGTTTGGCGATGTTTAGTGCTAATTCTGTAAATCCCATGAATGAGTTACAGTAACTGTGTGATACAAGTCCTGTCTGGAAGGGCCCCTGCCTTCTCCAAGTGAGCTGGCAGTCACAGGAGCAAGGAGGAGGAGCTCTCACACACCTGTGTGGGAGCTGTGGGGATTGGGCCCTGAGGGAGACAGCAATCAAATGGGCAGCACGGACAGCAGGAAGGAGGAGGTGTGCCTACTCAGAGAGGGCACCCCACTGAGGGCATCTTGCTCAAAGGTCCCCCAAACGTAGAGCACCGTTGGCCTTTCTGTGGGACCATCCTTAATGTGCAACTCTGTCCCCCCCCCCCCCGGACATCACCTTTGCCCCTCCCACTGGCCTTTTAACAATGTCTGAAAATATTTCTGCTCTCCAAGTGGGGATTAATTCATGCACAAAGGTTGATGGTGAGGTAACATTTGTTTGATGTGATCTTCTCTGTTGATGAGTCAGTCAAAACTCCCTGATTGGGACATTCACAGAAAGAAGATTAGAAGCCAGACTCTTACCTCAGGAAAATGATCAATTAAGCTTCCTCACTGCTATGTTAAGAAAACACAGCTGGACAATGCTCTCTTTCAGCTTCAGCCTCAGAACAAACCGCTCCAAAGAGGAAAAGGAAGAAATAGCACCCCACCCATTCACTGCAGCTGGCACACATGGATGTTCCTGGACTTTTTAGGAAAGCCTAAATCTGGGGTAGGGGAGAGGGTTCTTCTCCATTGGTTGTACAAAAGGCAATTAAATTGAGAGGTGGGGTTTGAAACCTTCTGTATTGCTCTGATTGGGAGAGGATAGGTCAAGTGTGGGCTGAACCTGGCCTGCCTGTGGCCCCAATCCATCCACTTAGGTTCCCCCAGAAGCCCCACCACATGTTCCCCAATCACCTGATGTTTGGCTCTGGAATTTTTCCCCCATTCTAAAATGTTAAAATGCCTCTCCTATGACTTAGTTACTGGCACTAAGAGCTTCAAGATCAAATATGCTGAACCTAGTAAGAGATGTAAATGTTTTTGAACCAATTGGTAACAGTGACCACAGTAAAATCAGACTAAATTTATATTTAAGTGGGAAACTGCCCAGGAAGTCAAACACAGTCACATTTGACTTCAAAAGAGAAAACCTCTCTAAAATAAGGGAACTGGTGAAAAGGAAGTTGAAAGGGGGAGTCAAGGGGGTTAAACCCCTTTAAAGTGTGTGGAAGTTACTCAAAACCACAATAACAGAAGCTCAGCTAAAACGTATACCACAGAATAGGAAAGGTAGCAACAAGTCCAAGAAGTCACCGACAAGGGCCGGATCTACACTACCGCTTTAAAGCGCTTTATAACAGTTATAAAGTGCTTTAACTGCTTTAAAGCGCTATAAAACTGTTATGAAGTGCTTTAAAGCAGTAGTGTAGATCCGCCCATGGTTAACAAGCAGTATCAAGGAAGTTATTATAGAAAAGCGGGCTTTCTTCAGAAAATAGAAGGCATGCTGAAGTGAGGAAAATAAAAGGGATCACAAGCTTGCACAAATGTGAAGCAAGCAGACAATAAGAGATGCAAAAAAGCATTTTGAATAACATTGCTAACAATATCAAAGCCAACAATGAAGAATTATTTAAATATATCAGAAGCAGGAAAACAGCTACGGAAGCAGTTGAACCGCTGGATGACAATAGAGTTAAGGGAGTACTAAAGGAGGATAGAGAGATTGCAGAGAAGCTGAATGAATTCTTCGCATTGGTGTTCACTGCAGAAGATATAGGACAGATGCCTGAGCCTGAATTGATGTTTCCAGGAAGGGAGTCTGAGAAACTCTGGCAAATAATGGTCTCAAAAAAGAATTTCTCAACCTTATTGACAAATTGAAAGCAAATAAATCGCCAGACCCGGGTGGTATCCAACCTAGAGTTCTAAAAAGAACTCAAATATGAAATTACTGAGCTTCTAACATGCAACGTATGCCTAAGCTCAAGTCTCTGAAGCAAAAGACTGGAGGATAGCCAGCATAACATCAATTTTTAAAAAGGGATCCAGGATGGATCTGGGAAAGCACAGGCTGGTTAGCTTGACACTTGTTCCAGGTAAATTTGTTGAAAGCATTATTAAAAACAAAATTAGTAAGCATACAGAAGGACAAGTCCTTCTAAAAACAATCAGCATGGTTTCCACAAAGGTAAGTCCTGCCTCACTAATCTTTTAAAATTCTTTAAGAATATCAATAAACATGTAGACAGGGGAGATCCGGTGGACATTGTTTACTTGGACTTCCAAAAGGCTTTTGGATAAAGTTCCTCACTAAAGACTCCACACCTTAAAAGAGTTATTGTAGAGCTGGAAAAAGTGCAGAAAAGGGCAATTAAAATGATCAAGACACTGGAGCATCTTTCCTATGAGGGAAGGATACAACAACTGGGTTTGTTTAGCTTGGAAAAAAGGAGGCTAAAGGGAGACCTGATAGAGGTGTACAAAACTAAGCATGGTGTGAAGAATGTGGATAGGGAGAATTTTTTCCGCCTCCCACAGTGGAGGGCAAGGCAGCAGAAGTGAAAATACTAGAACCTGAGGTCATCCTATGAAGCCAATTGGTGGGAGATCCAGGGCAGATAAAAGGAAGTACTTCTGCGCAAACAGCATAGTTAAACTATGGAATTCACTTCCACAAGGTGAGATGATGGCCACCAATTTGGATGGCTTTATGCCTACTTACTAAGAAGTCCTACTATGAGGCTTATTCTTGGATGAGTGTACATAGGATTGTAGGGTAACAATTACTTGGATAATGTGCCAAGGCAACTGGGAGATTCAGAACAGCTGGTTGAAGTATTATTCTACATTATTTGCATCTCCTAATCTAGGCACATCTGTTGTGCCTGCTGGTAAATGGGCTAATTAGGAGTTAAGACTTATTGCTAAACCCAAGCACCAACTGTATAGCTCACATCTAAGGTCTTGCCAAGCCTCAATGGTATTTCCTCAGTATGTTCAGCACTATATTGGGGTATAGGGTGATTCCAGATCATTGCTCTGCATCTTTCACAGAATTTTACAGGGGTGGGGATTCTAGGCAGCATAGTCGTCTCCTCATAGCCCTCCAGTGTTTTCCCACTGCTTCTTCTATTTTACTATCAAAAATCCATTCGTGCAACTTTTCCTGCACACAGCAGGAAATAGCAGAACATTTCATTTTAAAAAAATTGGATTTACCAGGGCCTATTTTCTGACAGAATGAAGGCCAGAAGGAGTGGGCGACACACAGGAGGTGGTCTCCATCATCTAGAGAACGAGTGAAAAACCATGAGTGGGCAGTGGTGAGCGTGCGATAAAACACTAATTTGATGATGCTCAGAGGCCATTTCTACATCAGCCCCAAAATCCGGGCTGGTCAGAGCCGACTCCCTGTGAGTCCAAATGACGCACAGGGACTCCTGAGGGCAAGCGGGGATGAGCAGGGGTTTTCCCAGGGATAAATAATCCCTGGGAAAACCCAATTCTTCCCTCAGTCTCGGGAAGGAGATATGTGGGCACTCGTCCCAGCTTAGTCCCGCTTTTTCACGAGTAAACATGAGGAGGTGGGAAACGGGCACTGGGCACGGAGCTCTTCAGGTGCTCTGTGTCCATTGGGGGATGGAGGGTGGAGCGGGATCGTTTTTAAAATTTTTACCTTTAGTTGGAGCGCATGAGCGCTCATCCTCTGTTTTTTAAAAAATGGCGGTTCCTCCTGGGATGTCACTCGTGCGTTTGGACTAAGGGGGGGGGGATCTCACAATCAGAATATCCCGAGATCCTTCCCCCTCCCTCCCTCTACACCTGTAGGGTGTAGAAAGGGCCACAGTGGAGGGCAAGGCAGCAGAAGTGAAAATTATGCTGCAGAGATCCTCTGACTGCATAACATGGGGACCAAGATTGGCTGATGTCCAGCAGGCATGAGGCAGAGGGTCATGTTTATTGATACTGTAGCCAGGTCTGCCACTGATACTAGCAACACTTAGATGAAGGCAACCCTGCTACGTTAGGCTACGTACCGCTTCCAGCACAGTTGGGTGCTTGGTGTGAAGGGGAAAAGCCTGAACTGAGAACAAGGGGGGGTTGTTGTTCTTTATTAAAGTTTCCGCAGAGGCGAACTGTACCTTCCCCTTTCCTGCCCATCTGGATATGTCACAATACACCAATTAAACTAGCTGAGAGAAGGAATATGGATTAAATGCTAAGAGCAATGAACATTTACAGCTGAAAATTATTCTCCAAAACCCAAAGGCTAAAGCTGCCCTGCAAGGTAAACAGAAGAGAGATTGCAACTGGCAATTCCCAATGTGTCAATTAAGAGTCTCCTGTGTATTGTTCCAATTGTCTACTCATGTTACCCACTTAGTATGTAACCTGTCACACACCAGAACAATTGTCTGTCATTCCCCAGTGTGTAAAGGTGAGATACTTGCAGCCCGAACATGGGGGGTCCTCTTGTACTACTCATGAGGCTGGGTGCATGTTGCCCCTCCCTTGCTTCAGGATGCCAGAGAGCCATACGCTGAGGAAAACAAAAGGAGAGCCACAGAGTAGAAGATCCTCATGTGTCCCTTTGGTGATGGAAAGATTTCATAGAGTATTGTGCATTTAATGCTTGCCCAGCAGATTTGGTTGGTACTTTAGTGGTGGGAGAAGTTGCACTTGGTAAAATTCTCTCTTCTATATGCCATATTATATAAGAATTTTTCATAGATGGAATCTAGTCATTTATTGCAGTAAGCCACATTGTACATAAGAAGAGCTAAGCAGGATCAGACAAAGGATCCATCTAAGCAGGATCAGACAAAGGATCCATC
Organism: Elgaria multicarinata webbii; assembly: GCF_023053635.1. Lineage (NCBI taxonomy): Eukaryota > Metazoa > Chordata > Lepidosauria > Squamata > Anguidae > Elgaria > Elgaria multicarinata. Next base: position 81,285,349 of record NC_086172.1, read on the forward strand.
TAGTCCAGCACTCTGTTCACACAGTGACCAAACAACTGTCAAACATGGACCCCACAAGCAGGACACAGTGCAGCAATACCCTCCCACCCATGTTCCCCAGCAACTGGTGTAGGTAGGCTTATTGCCTCTAATACTGGAGGAAGCACATAGCCATCAGGACTAGTAATCATTGATAACCTCCTCCAGGAATTTATCCAACCCCCTTTTAAAGCCATCCAAATTGGTGGTCATCACTACATCTTGTGGTAGTGAGTTCCATAAATTATGTGCTGCATACAGAAGTACTTTCTTTTATCTGTCCTGAATTTCCCACCAATCAGCTTCATAGGACGCTCCTGGGTTCTAGTATTATGAGAGAGGAAGAAAAATGCCTCCCTATCCACATTCCACAACATGCATCATTTTGCACACCTCTGTCATGTCTCCTCTTAGCCTCCTTTTTTCAAGCTAAACAACCCCAGTTTTTTTTAACCTTCCCTCATAGGGAAGATGCTCAAGTCCCTTGATCATTTTAGTTGCCCTTTTCTGCACTTTTTCCAGCTCCAACTCTATCTATCTATCTATCTATCTATCTATCTATCTATCTATCTATCTATCTATCTATGGACACTGCAGTGTCCATGCAGTTAAGGGTGAGGAGTAGATTCTGCATTCCACCATTATAAAGCAGTAATTGTGTGTGAAGTGTGTGTGTGTGTGTTATTCTAATGTTCATAAAATCAAAAATGTTTTACCAATCTTGCTGAAATTTGCATGTGCCAGAAAGAAATGTTGGTTTTACATACCTGGAAAATTTCAAGAAGATTGGTGAAAGATTGAGGGAAGGAGTTCAGTTTGAAGTACAAAAGAAAAAAACCTCTCTGAATCAAAATGACTCTGATAACGTAGGGTGGCGAGGATTTGTGCTCACGATTTCCCTGCTTTTCCCCAATTTCCTTGCTTTATGGTGCTTGGTTGAGAACTGTACCCTTAACATTGTTTTGTAAACCGTAGGTTTTTTGTTTAATGAGTGTGTGTGTGTGTGTGTGTGTGGTGACCAGAACTATACACAGTGTTCCAAGTGTGTATTCCATAGATTTGTATAGAGACAATTTGATGCTGGCTGTGTTATTCTCAACTCCTTTTCTTATAATGCCTAACATGGAGTTTGCCTTCTTTACAGCAGCTACACACTGGGTGGACATTTTCATTGAGCTAAACCACAACCCCAAGTTCTCTTTCTTGGTTGGTAACCACCAGCTCAGATCCCATTAGGTTATACTTGAAGTTGGGATGTTTTGCTCCAATGTGCATCACCTTATACTTGCTTATTTTGAACTGCATCTGCCATTTGGATGCCCACTTTCCCAGCTTGGAAATATCCCTTTGGAGCTCTTCACAATCCCTTTGTGTTTTTAACAACCTTAAATAATTTGGTGTCATTGGCAAACTTGGCCACTTCACTTCTCACTCCTAATTCCACATCGTTTATGAACAAGTTGAAAAGAATTGGTCCCAATACCAATCCCTGTGGGAACCCACTATTTAGTCCCTGCACCCATCAGGGGAATTGACCATTTATTCCTACTCTCTGCTTTCTGTTCTCTTATTCCATGGCTGCTAAGTTTGTTCAGGAGTCTTTGGTGAGGAACTTTATCAAAAGCCTTTTGGAAGTCCAAATAAACAACATCCATGAAATCACCCTTGTCTTCATGTTTATTGACATTCTCAAAGAACTCTAAAAGATTAGTGGGACAGGAATATCACATGCCTTTTAAAATAAAACATTCATACATACATGAAAAAACATTTTGGAATTCATAGGAACTTCAAAATGCACAGTTCCATGACTGAACTGTACTTTTTTTGCTTTGAGATGTCATAATATTTTGAGGTCATTCTGTATGTCTCAGTCCAAAAATATTAAAATGTCCAGAATTTCAACATCTAATATGTACCAGCAATAGTACTGTGAGCCAAAGTTAGTGGGTTCTGAGATTAGGTATAAATTCAATATACACTTGTAATGGGGAGACATAAAGAGAAAATAAATATTGACCAGCTGGGATATTTATTATCTTCTTAAAAAATTAATAATCTTCTGGTAATAAGGCAAAGACATTTGAGTAAATGAAACTTAATGAGGCATTTGTAAAGACAGTCATTGCTAGGGGGCTGTGAAATGGCAAATCGGAAGACATATAAATCAAGTCAGCCATTAACTACTGTGCCTCTACAATCATCAGCTCTGGGTGGTGAGTAATTAACAAATAATCACGAATGACATTTTCTTTCTGGCAGCAGGGGGAGAAGGGGAGGACATGTTGGTGCCAATGAAGCCATGGAGGGGCAGGGGTGAAAGATAGCTGTGAGGTTATAGCCATGATGGACATACTGAAAGGGCCAGCCTACAGACTCAATAGACACAGCTTCTCTCTGTGGGGGAGTCTACACCAGCCGTTTATGGCGGGATTGTATCATAGTCATCACTTACAGGCCACATGACATTCACCTGCTCCCGTGGTGATCTTGGCTCCACTTCTCACTTTTCCCAGAATATCCCTGACTGCTTTTTCACGGTTTTTCCATCTGTCTCTCATCCATTGTGAAGAGTGCTTGTGGTGTGCCCCCCCACCTTTTTGAGGTCGTTGCTGTTCGCCATGTGATCAGCGAACAGCCAATTAGCAGTGAGGGGCGTGTGCATGGGTATCGACGTGCTTTATGGCCGAGTGGTGTTTTTTTTTTAATACAAACATATCTCTGTGCAGGAGCGCATATTTGATGGAGTTCCTATCCCCCATGTGTTGCTGCGTGTCTGCACTCGTGCGCATCCCTCATGAGTAATTTGAAAAAATCCTCTGCCCCGTAGCCATCTGCCTAGCCCCACCTACTTCTACAGATACATATGTGGAACTGCTGTCATGGGGCACACGTGCTCCTGCAATGGCTCTCGTCTTATTGTGGTAGGGATCAGTCGCGCCTGATCATGGAAGCGGGGAGCCTTTAGGAACATGCCTCTTCCATTGCAAAAGGACTGCAGGTATAGATTAGCCCCATGTCATCATGCAGCCTGCAGTGGCTGCAACTAATGGCTATTATATTAATATGTCTGGCCAGCTCCAGCTGCAATCAGCAAAGCCACTTCAGCCCACTTGTGGATATATAAGCCTTAGCTAGACCTACCTGAAAGTCTGGGGGAGAGGAGGGGAGACCTCTCGTTGCGATTAGCGCGAGATCTTGCCCCCGTTTACACATAAGGCATGACGACCTCAGGAAGAGAGGCGTCGTGCCTGCCATTTTTTATTTTTAAAAGGGGACAGAGTACTTGAATGCTTGTGCACAAAGGTAAGTTTTTTTTAAAAATTAACTTCTTTCCCCGCTCCCCCCACCCTACCCCCGATGGGTGCAGCGCTCCTGAGGAGCACTGCGCCCCATGTGTGGCTTGCACGGGGCCAGGTAAACCCGAAGAAACGGGCTACATGCTCCACCCGAGACCACGGAAAAACCATGCCCAAAGGGGAGGGCTGTATCCCAGGGCAAGGGAGGGATCATCTTTCCCTGATCGCGGGATCTCCTGTATGTCATCTGGACGCACAGGGACGATCCCGGGGTTCGCGCCGGGATATAGCCTGGTCTAGCTAAGGCCATAGATGCCTTTGACTGGCTGCTCTCTGTCCCCGAATGCCAGTCCCAGTATTAAACCTTTAAAGTAAAAAAGACTGGAAAACCAACCACAGGGCTAGAGAAAGGACTGATCAATCACTACCCCCCGCCTGTATTTCAGATTTGTCTCTCTAATCTAGATGATAAATGTACTGGGGAAGGCTCAGGGATACAAAAGAAGCATGTGATCCTGGGAAAGTTGTAAAATTCAGCTTCCTGAAAATCCCGGCATTTGTTTTGGGTTGTGAAGACGGAGTTAAGCAGACCCCTGCTCTCTGAGTGCTGAGTGGTTTCAGGGGTCCCTGTGTTTCTCCAGATTTGGTTTCCTTTGGAAGGAGTTTTCAAGACGCTTATTGGCATTTTGTATATCTGTATTTTATTTACAAGCATACAGGTGGAAATGTGGATATACCAACGTACGTTGAAGATACCATGGACTGACCGAATAAGAAATGAGGACGTAGTATGTAGGGTAAACAAACCAACAGAATTAGTAAATACCATCAAAAGAAGAAAATTGCAATATCTTGGTCATATTATTCGAGTAGAACAATACAGAATTCTCCAACATTATACAAGGGGAAATTGTATAATAAGTTGAAGGGAAAAGTTCATTGGGAAGAAGACAAACATTATGGCTAAAGAACTTGAGGGAATGGTATAGCTGCATTTCTGAACAATTATTTAGAGAAGCGGCATCAAAAACAAAAATAGCTGAATGATAGCTAACCTCTGATAGGAGAAGGCACCCTAAGAAGAAGAATATAGGTTGAGCAAGTTGTCTCCACCACCAAACCCCGTGGCTTTGCTGGTGTGGGTTGGCAGCAAGTTATACAGACCAAGAGAGGCAACACTGGCTTTCTGGCGGCCATTAGGCTCACCAGGCCTCCCCCTCCCCCTTCCATAACTTCTGGCAACCAATGGCACATCGTCTTCCACCTGGGAATGCCGCCCCAGCCACTGCCCGAGCGAGGACAGATGGGGAAGAGCTGCGCTGACCTTGCTTGGGCAAGAAAGTCGGGTTAAGTCCCCAACTTTTCCACTCCACATCTTTGGCTCTTTGCCCTGGGGTGGGTCTGAATCGGCGGCTGCATCATATAACCAATGTAGCGCAGATTCGGAGCCACCCCGGGGCAAAGATAATGCATAGTCAACGCCCGGGTTGAGGTTCACAGCTTAAATTTACCCCAGCAGGCATTGGTCCCCCATCAAATTTCTTACAGGGTGGGGGAACCAGCCCTGTCAGATCCTTTCACAGAGCAACTCAGCCCTATGCTTCTTTTTGTCTGAATTCATCTCCCTCCCAAAAAAAACCTGTCAGCTGGATCTTTTTATTGGGTGGGGGCTTATATACAGACCCCAACTGCCACAACAGCAAGAGGGGGGGGAAGGCATCCCACTTAGATATTTGCTGGTGATTGATAAGGACTGCCACCAGCTAATCTCCATAGCATAAAGGAATCTGCCAGACTAAAGTGGTCTTAGCAGTTTGACCACTTTAGCAGTCCCTTCCTACAATCACAGAACCACAGATTTGGGGGGCTCCCGAAGGGGTCATCCAGTTCAGCCCTCAGTCCCAGAACAGTAGGTTTGATAGTGGGCAAGTACACAGCACCTGCTGAAATCTGCCACCTATTTCTTACTTAATAATGCTATTTTTAAAAAATATATATTAAAAATTCAATAAGGAACAGGTGGTGGCAAGCCTTTACAGGCAAGAGATAGCCTGAATAGATGCAGCTGGAGTACTGGGGCAAAACTCTGTGATCCATGTAGGTCAGGTCTAGAGAAAACAGTATATGAATTCTTGTAACAGAACATAACTGTAACATAAATGCAAAACCTACATTTGGCTACAACAGATGTTGATTTCAAAATAGGCCATCTCCTGGGTTTCTTTTCCACATGAAAATCTTTCATCCATGGATGGAAAATGCCTTAATAGTTGCAATTTGCTACAAACCAGTATGGTAGCTGCCAAGGCCTTTGTGTATGAGGGACTTTTAAGTGACCATATTCTAGGGGGTGTCACTATTTGAGGGAAATACAAGTAGCTAGCTGGAGACAGAAAGAGGCTGTTCCTAAACTTTTGAGGCTATATCTTTTGAAGTATCCCTTTTTTAAAGAACCAATTCTGGATAATTTGAGAAGACCCTTTTTTCCTTTTCTCTCTCTCCTCGCCCCCTTCTTTGCTTCTGAACATTCCATAAAGTTGATTTTATTATCATTGTCCAATGATAAGACCATTCTTTAAAATCATGAAATTGGATACAGAGTGGCATGATTTGTGAGCAATTCACTTAGGGCGTTGTTTGCTTATCTCATCATTTCTGAGTTTTTTGGATGAGATTGTCATCACATTTTATCTTCTTTTTTAATATCCCAGAGCCATGACCTACAAATTCACTGATGGCATTTGTCCTTAATTTTTCATGAACAATTTTCTTTCCAGATTTGTAGCTGTGTTAATCTGTTGTAGCAAAAACAACAGAGTCGTTTGACACCTTAAAGACAAACACAATTATTCTGGCATAAGCTTCCATGGACACGGTCCTCTTTCAACAGATGCATGGGGTGTTAATTTCAAAATACACATGCAGGGTGGTGAAGGGATGTAAACCAAAGGGAACCGAAATGCAAAAAGTGCAGACAGGGATGCTTACCTTGACAGTTCCAATTCACAAAATGTTGTTGAGTGGTAACAGACTTAATGGTGAGCCAATTAACATGTGCTGTGTGATTTTAAACAAAAACCCAAATTGTTCTTATTCAAACCACAGGAAATAGATTTGACTCTCTAGATGAATTTGTGTTTCAGCAGTTTCAGATTGGTATCTATTTTTTGAAATTCCTTTGTTCAAGAATGGCCACATCAAGGCTCTTTGTCATTTCTTCCTTGTTACATTTTTGACAAGTGCCCAGTAAAGCACACCAAGGAGAAGGTTGTAGGACAAAAAATTTTAAAAGTGGAGATTATCCAGAGAAGTAAAGCTCTGAAATAAGGGGGCATTTCCTACGTTCTGCTATTTAGCTGTGAAATAAGGAGCAATCCTTTAAAATAAGAGGCAGTAAGCAAGCATGAAGTAGAATTTGAGCACAGCTCAGAGGCCATATGTTGCTCACCTGCTGCCTGATCTTGATTTTGGCAATCACATTCTGAACTAATTTAAATCACAAATAAAGAGGGAAGGGGGAAACGGAGACAGCATTCCAAACAGTCATTTGGCAATGGCTCTTTCTTCTCTCTGGCTGAGTTACAGCCAAGCAGATCGATAGACTCCCAGCAGATTATGTTTGTACATGACTGGGGCCAAGAACTGGCACAAGAATCAATGCTCCCGTACTGGCTCAAGCAGAGTTAATGATACCTTGACAAATCATTTCTCTCTAAACCGTATGGCCCAGAACCGCTCCATGCTGACATGACCCCTGTGGCGGCCACTGCGGCCAACATGGCCTAGTGCATCAGGTGTACATTGCACCTAACCCTAACTGAAGGCAGTCAAGACAGGAAGCAGGCAGGTGTGCTGCCCAATACTGATTTCAGAGCAAAAGATGTCCACTGGAATAGAGTTTGAGGTGCACTCGACGCCAGTCTGCAATAGTGCAAACATATAGCCAGAACTAAATCTAGATGTTATGGCTACCCTTTGCCATGTCTAACAAAGATTGCCCACCTTCAAACCCTTTGCACTCTAGGGTGCTTTTATTGCACCATCATCTGGGCTCATTCACAGGATTTTGCAGAGGTCCAGTTGTTGTCGTATTCAACTCTAAACCTTCCTCTATTTTCCCACCACTTTCCCCATCTTTTCTTTCTTTCCACAGATAATCCTTCAAGTAGGAAATGACAGAATTGCTTCACAATATCATTTAACAGGGAAGTGCTAGGAGCCCTCCATCTGGAAGCAACCCTGGTCTTCTCCTAGGATTCCCCACATTTTATCAAAAGGGATTCACTCTGTTTTCCCTCTGTGTATCCCATTGCCAAGGCTGGTAGTCTGAAAGCAAAGAGGTACTGATCATGCAGATAGTGAAGAAGAAAGGCAGACAAGGGGTGCTTCCAGACAGAGAGGTCCTAGTGCAGCTCTTCCGTCTTTTTCATTTTAGCAGAATTTCCAGAGTAAGAAAAGAAAAAAAGATGGAAAAACAGTGAAGGGGGGGGGCGGGGAGGAAGGGTTACCAGTTGAAGGCAATGATGTCTGGACCACACTGCCCCACCCAATAAAATTCCATGTTCGGACTGAGGAAACAGGTCCAAAACAGAAGATTTATAGGACCAGGCAGAACTCTATTGGCTCATTGAGTCATCTGACTAAAACAGCTCCTCCAATTCCCTAAATAAAAACTGGGAATATGTCATATATCAACACTGGTTACTTTTAACACTGTAGCTCCAACAGTAAGGGAAAAGAATGTACAGGCAGATACACAAGTGCTTCTGCTTTTTGACGTCCATAGCAGCATCTTAAGGGAAATGTGTCTGGGGAAGAGCCACAGGTTTCATGTGTACATAGTGTATGGCTCCCACGTCCCCCCACACATGAGTTTCCTTTTTAACAATACAATGGAAGTGCAAGAAGAAATTAGATCTGTGCTTCTCATAACATGAGAAGCCACACCTTGTTAGCTTCTTTACGATGAAAAACAATCCTCAGGTGCTCTTCTAAAACTAAGTTCCATTGGTTAGGGGAATCTGCCATGACTTTTGTTTGACTTTTGATCAGCTCAAGAGCAAGGTCAAGTTTGTGATGTCCTTTTGATAGATGTATATCGGCCTTCCGCAAACTGACACCATCCCTTTGTGCTGGCCTACAACTTCCACCATCCCCAGCCAGCATGGCACCATACTGGCTCAAGATGGCGGGAGTCGTAGGTCAGCACATCTGGAGGGTGCCGGGTTGGGAAAAGCTGATAAACATCTTCCGTATTACATCAACTTTACAGCCCAGCTCACCTATGTATATATGTAGTGTTGGCTACTCTCCATCGGGGGGCAGCATCTCAAAGCTTCATAGGAGTTGTCTCAGAAGGTTTTATTTGTGTCAAAGACTAGAGAGGCAGAAGTTAAATTTAAACGTCTGTGGTGACATACTTTGTCTCTGTGTGGTTCCTTTTGATTTATCTGGGTAAAGTAAAGATTAAAGGTCACTGTGGGCCTTCCTAGACGGGGCTTTAGCCCGGTGCGAGCCCCGAGCTCACCCCTGTGTGTCCAGATGACGCACAGGGTATCCCGGGCTCAGTCAGGGGTGAACCCTCCCTGTGCCCGGGGTAACTGGCACTGATTGAGGCCCGGTTTTTCCTGCGGTCTTAGGCTGAGCCCGAGACCACAGGTGTGTAGCCAGGTCCGCTGCTTTTCCGGCTACCGGATTTACTCCCAAGTAGCCGGGAAAAGCGGCGGATGGGCCACAGCACTCCTCAGGAGCGCTGCGGCCATCAGGGCTATGGGGGGTCATAGGGGGTTGGGAAACGGAGGCCGGGGAGATCGGGGGGAATTGCGGCCCAGGGGACATCGGGGGGATTTGCAGGCAGGGGACATCGGGCGGGGGATGGGACATTGCGGGCGGGGGGGCAGGCAGAGGATGGGACATCGTGGGCGGGGGGCAGGCAGAGGATGGGACATCGCGGGCGGGGGGCAGGCAGAGGATGGGACATCGCGGGCAAGGGGCGGGGATTGGACATCGTGGGTGGGGGGCGGGGGATCGGAAATCATGGGCGGGGGGCGAGCGGGTATCAGACATTGCGGGCAGGGGGGCGAGCGGGGGATTGGACATCACGGGCAGGGGGGGCGAGCGGGGAATCGGACATCACGGGCGGGGGGCAGGAGGAGGATTTGACATCGGGGGTGGGGATTAGACATCGGGGCGGGGGGCGGGGGATCAGACATCATGGGCAGGGGGCGAGCGGGGGATCAGACATCGCGGGCAGGGGGCAGGTGGGGGGGGCAGGTGGGGGAAGGAGAATGGGGCCGGTGGGGAGATCGCAGATAGGGGCAAAGAGAATGGGGCCGGGAGGGAAATCGCGGATGGGGGGGAAGGAGAATTTAAAAACAACAACCCTGCTTACCTTTCCTGGCTCCTGCGCTGCTGCTGCTGCTGCTGCTTTAAAAAAAAAATGGCGGCCGCAACAGCTCTCCTCCAGAGCTCGTTGCAGCTCGCATGTGAATAACGGCAAGATCTTGTGTTATTCATAACGCGAGGTCTCCCCTTCTCTCCCCCGGATTTTCCACCATGTCTAGCAAGGCCCTGTGTGTGCAGTCCAATGGAAATGCTACCACAAGTAGCAAAGGGCATTGATGAGAAAGGGTTGTGGTAGACTGGACCTATGCCCCAATGCTGAAACATTCCAAAACTGTTTAGACTAGGGTGACCAACTGTCAGGATTTCCCCGGATTTGTCCTGGTTTTTGTTCTTTCCATGGTGTCAGAGGGGATTTTCTATAATTTTCAATAATGTCCTGGAATGACACACCTTCCCCTTTAAGGCTGCCATTAGCATGGCAGGAGGGAGTGACATGCTTTCTTGAGGCACATCATTCCCCCACCCCGAGCTCCAATTGAGGTCCTAAAGGGGAAAGTGGGTCATTCGTGGACATTATAGAAAAGGCCCCAATTGGAGTGGATGGTGGTGGTGCAGAATGAAATCCTTTCCCCTCCTCCACTCCAATCGGGTTCTTTAAGGTGGCGGGGGAATAACGTACTTTCTGCAGGACTCAGAAAGCTGCTTCCACACACACACACTAGGTGTCCTCTTTTTTAGTTTCCCAAATATGGTCACCCTAGTTTAGACTTTTCCTTGTCTTGAAATACCCACTTAATTCAGCCACAGAAATAATTTCTTTTGAGTTTTACAACAGGAAATTAGGAAATATTAGGATGGTGAGATTATTGTTCTGATGGCAAATTGGTGGAAATATCTGCTTTGAAGATGAAAATGTATGGGAATGCACTAATTATATATCAACAATTTCCATAAAAGGTCAGGCCTCCAGAGGAAGAGGAAGCATGTAACTCATGGAGCCAAAACAATAGTTTAATTAATTAATTGATCCATTTCTATTCTGCCCAATTGCCAAAGCTGTAATTGAAGAAGTCACCCCAGAAGCACATATTTAAGAAACAGCAGCAGCTAGGGAGACAAGAGCAGACAGAGAATATCAGGGCCTGCTTCAGTTGGAAACTGCCCCCGCACACACACACACACACAGGGCTAACGGTCATCTTGACCCTGTGGGGAAGAAAGAGCTGTTGGTCTGCCCCTCCATTGGGAGATGAGAGGGGGTAGTAGGGCCTTCCTATCAGTCCTACTAAACAGTCTCCTTAATTTCTTTCCCCCCTCTTCCCTCCCCATCCCCTTTTCCTCATGTGTCATGTCTTTTTCTTTCTTTTTTTTAGAATGTAAGCCTGAGGGCAGGGGCTGTCTGCTTTACTGATTTATTGTAAGCCACTCCAGGAGATTTTTTTGGCTGAGGTGCAGGATAAAAATACTCTAAACAAACAAACAAATAAATAAATATTTCTGAGACAAAAAATGATGTATAACTACCAAGGACCTAGTTCATCATGAATACTAATTCTCTGGGTGCCATGGTGAAAATCCTGGTGTTCTGTTCATATTATTCAGTATCTTACTCTCCGATGTAATTTCATATGGTTTTCATTTTGTCACAGACACTGCCATCCCATTCTCTCATTTTGCTGCACTTTTCAGCGTGCTTGTGTTGCCACCAGGACTAGGAGCGTACTGACAATTTCCTGATGACTGAAACCACAAGCGAGTGAGAGAAACTACTGTGTGGAAACTAGTCACAACGTCAGGAGAACAAAATGAAGAGCATGCTGGGCCTTTTCCTTTCCCCAGCTCTGAAGATCACTGCTGTTTAGAACGCACTCATGAGAGACCATGGTGATGGACCGGATGGCTGTCCTCCTAATGGCCCTTGCTCTAATGGCACTCAGTAAAGGTACCTCTTCATTCTTCCTTGGTTCTGGTGTTTCTGACCATGCTGGGTCTCTTCTGCTTTGTTCACCTTTCTCTCAGTTCTTTGGACAAGGTGTCAGCACAAAACCAATGCGTCTCTCCAGCAGCCATTGATACCAACCCTTTCTTTTGGCCTCTGCTGTCTGTTTGTTGCAGCACTTGAGGCATAAGGGGATCGTGTTTCTCTGTTTTCTTCGTTGTGTTTTCAAGTCAAGAGAGGACCACTCAGGTGTGGCCCCTTCTTCCTGCCAGCCAATAGCTGTGACGGATTCTGATTAATGTATTTTGATGAGGAAGAGACTATTCACTCATTGCACATCAGAGCCTTAAATGACCACCAAGTGGCAAGGAATGCCAGTCACTTTGAGATGTGAAATTGACATATCAAATCAAGTGGCCTACAGATGACAGCTCTTCTACCATGGTCAGAACCAATGGTGCCCTCTCATTGTTCAGAAACTAGTCTGACTTTCCCCCCTCCTAATAATGAACGCATGATCCGTGTTAGAAAGAGAGTGTATGGGGTATGCATGTATACCTGTTGTGACCTGAAATGGCAGAGTGCATTTCCATTCATTCCCAAGGCGTGCATCTGACCTCAGAAGTCAGAGCTGCCTCTGAGCAAAACCAGAAATGTACACAAGCCTTCTGGAGTCCCTGCTTTTCCCAAGATGGGAGCAGCTTGCCTTCTTAAGGAATTTAACATGTGAAGAGGGCTTCGCACAGCCCCCGATAACACAATCTAAATACAAAGGAAGGACCTGAACATAAGACGAACCCTGATAGATATGATCAAGAGTCTATCTAGTCTAGCACCCTGTATTAATAATAGCCACCCAGATGCTTCTTGCAAGCCCACAAGGAGCATTTTAAGGCAACCCCCTCTCCCATTTGCCCCCTCCAGCCACTGGTATTGAGAGATAAAGATTGCTTCCAGAGAACGCTGTTATTGTGTCATCAACCTGTGCCATTCATGGAATTTTACGGGTGTGAGGTGTCCAAACAGTGTTGCCATCCACTTGTAACCCTTCTTCCATCGTTTTTCTTACTGTGGAAAAACTCTGAAGTTGGAAAAGACGGAAAAGGTGCACGATGCTTTCTGACTGGGAGCGCTAGGAGTCCTCCGTCTGGAAGCACCCAAAGTCTGATTTAGGTATCATTGGTAGTAGGTGCTGATAACACCTAACCTCCAGGCATTTGTCTCATCCCTTTTTAACGCCGTTTAAGCACACCTTGTGACCGTAAGTGAGTTATGCTTTGTATTTTATTTCTTTTGTCTATCCTGAACCTACTGCCAGCCGATTTTGTTAGGTGACCCTGAGTTCTAGCATTACGAAAGCAAAAGCAAAATTCCTTTCTACCACTTTCTCATGTTTAATTTTATAAACCTCTGTCATCATGTGATCTTTCCCTCAAATTACTTTAAAAACTACAACTGCTGAAGTGTTTCCTTGCAGGAAAGCTGCTCCAGGTGGTTGAACCCGTCTACATTGCTAGTTCTCAACCTTTTTTTTTTTTAGGTGGTGCGGCCAGTATAAATTTATACAGCATTTAATATTATTAAATATTACTACTTAATATTTAATTTATTATGATAGCAGCTATTTTAATTTCAATCCCTTTCCTAACAATCCCCAGCATAGGATTTGCTTGCTTCACTGCTTTCTCATTGATCTATCCTGTACAACTCCAAGATCTCTTTCCTAGGCAGTGGCTGCCCATTTCAACCCCAACAGTGCTAGGGATGTTCTTTTTTTGCTCACTATGCATCATTTTCCACTTGCTTACACAGTTGCCTTTTTTTTTTTAACTCATCCACCCAGTCTGCAAAGATCCTTTTGGAGTTCTTTGCAATTTGCTTGGGTTTTAAGAAAAACAAATAATTTGATCTCATCTGCAAGCTTGGCTATTCCCTGCTCACCCCTACTCCAAATATCCCTAAATTTGTGAACATGTTAATTAGCACTGGTCTTGAGATGGATCTGTGGGGTAACGTGCTAATTACTTCCCCCCATTGTGAGAATGGTCCATTCATTCCTACCCGCTGCTTCCTGTAATTTAACCTGTTATCATTACATAAATCTGCAATCTTACCCCATAATTGCTAAAATCTATGCTGCGTGATAAACACCGTCCATCTCTGCATTAAACTGAGCCCAAGAGGAAGGTTGAAAGGCAGAGTCTATTCTCCGCAGTCCTGTTGGCAGAAACATACAGGCAAGCAGTTCTGGAAAAGCATGGTGGTGTTCCAGAAAAGAAAAGAAAAAAAAGCATTAATCTGCACCTTCTAATAGTGTGCTTAGGTCACCAGTATAACACTAAGAGAATGCAAGGTACCTTTAGTAGTGTGTGCATACAATATGTGAGATGGTCGACAATGGAGGATAGGGCCTTCCCTGTGGTTGCACCCTGTTTATAGAATACCTTCTCCAGGGACACTTGAACGAATTCGTCTTATATTCTCTTTAATGTTGCAATTAAATATGTCTTTATTCTTCTGAGCCTTTGGTGGCTCAGCCCTACCATTATGTAGTGAAATAAGGCATCCGCTGGCAGCTGATTTGGGGTGTCAAGAAAAGGCACCAAATTATTTGTTAGTTGTTGTATTTTGCCTGCCAGGCAAAGGGAGAGGCACTTGTGGGATTTCCTGTCTTAGGTGCCAACATTGAGTAATATTCATCTTGACTTGAGGATGGGGTACTCCATTTGCTGTGTAGTCTCAGGCAGCAAACTGTCTTGAGCTGACCATGGGCTGATGTACTGGTTGGTGTTGTTATTTTTAACTACGTTATTGGACTGTTGGTTTTGATACTGTATTGTATTGTATTTCGGCTTTTAAAGTTTATTGGTGCCCTACTCGGAGGCCTTATGAAAGGAAGGTGGCATTCAAACAAATAAATAAACCATTGGGACAATTAAATGGATTTCCTCCTGCTCTTTCAATGGATGCTTGTATATGGAGTCATGATTCCCCAGCAACACTAGTTGCTGGGGAACATAGGTGATAGGGTGATGTTGCACCCATGTCCTGCTTGTGGGTTCCTGGTCAACAGCTGTTTGGCCATTGAGTGAACAGAGTGCTGGCCCAGATGGTCCCTTGGTCTGTTCCAGCAGGGCTCTTCTTATGTTCTTATGATTCTTAGTCATTGTGAGTAGGGAAGAAGTGTATAGACATCATTACAGATTAATTAAACTGGAGTGAAAGGCATGATCTTGGAGCCTTTGTGTCGTCGTCCCCGGTCGTGTCCCCCCCACCCCAGCTCCTGGAGCTCTTTTAAAAATCCTGCCCTTCGGGTTTCAAGGGACCAACTCTTTTCCTGATTCTTCCTATACATGCAACTTTAAATGTTATCTGTTGGAAATCATTATACAAAGGGGAATGCATGCTCATTTAGGCACACGATCAAGACGTCGACTTTTTAAAACTGTTGTTTCTTTCATTAAGGACCAAAATATATATGACGTTTGTCACATAATTTGCCACTGCATAAAAGACTCTTTTTTTAAAGGCCAACATATGTGTGTGTTTGGATGGTGGACCGGGGAAGGAGAGGCTAATTCAGATGGTGACCATGATGTAGGGGAAGGAAAGCTGTAACCCTTTGCCCCTGCTCTGGTCCCGGCCTGCCCTTAAATCTGCTACTTGCTATGGAGGATTCCAATCGGGACATGGGTGGTGGATGTTGGCCTGTTCTGGTTGAGCACAAACACACACACTGATGCCATCTATTTATTTTTAAAAAAACAGGGTAAAGCTACATGACCAATGCCGCGTCTCATTTGGCCCTGATGTATTTCTTCCATTCTACAGCAACAGAAAATCTGATCTGAGTTAATTAGTTAATGGAGGCCTACACAACTGATGACCGCAACCCACCAGCCATGCGTTTGACCCACCGGATGCCTGACACCCACTCCCTGCTATCATTGCTTTTGAAGCCCCAGGAAGGCAGCAAAACCAGAAAGCCTATACAATGCCTAAATATCAATGGCTACTAGTTCTGATGGCTTTGTGTTATCTCCGGTATCAGAGGAAATAATCCTCTGTGCACCGGTTGCTGGGGAACATGGGTGGGAGGGTGCTGTTGCACTTGTGTCCTGCTTGTGGGTTCCTGGTTGGCCATTGTAAACAGAATGCTGGACCAGATGGACCCTTGGTCTGATCCAGCAGGGCTCTTCTGATATTTTTATGTTTTATCCCTAGTGGGCTCTTGCTCATGGTTGCTGGTGGGCTGCGTTTGGCTTGTTTCCTGTCCAAGAGTCATCTTCTCCCTGCTTTTTTCTCATATGTGAGCTAATTGAGGCTAAGAGAGAAGCATCTGTAGCCCAGACTGGTTTTGTTTTATTTTAAAATATCTCTTAGCTGCCTTTCAGGGCAGAGGCCCTCCCATTTTTGAAACTGCAAGCGCTACGCCGCCCTGAGATCTTAATAATATAGGGCGGGATACAAATGTTTTAAATAAATACATACATACATACATACATACATACATACAGCAGGTGCACTGTGTTTTGCAGTGAATATCTGGATTGGGGCCATAGGGGAGAGATGGAACAGGGGAAACGAAAAGTTCTTTATTCTAACTTTGACGTCAAGGACATGTTTGCAGCAGGAAAATGGGCCAGTGCCCATTATTATGAGGTGGTTGTTTTTGAGTCTCCAGGGAAGGATCTACACTACTGCTTTAAAACGGTTTATGATAGTTTTGACAACGGTTGGAATTCATGACACACTCCATATACCGTTTTCAAAACATTTTTATTGTTTTACTATGATTTTATTAGATTGTAAGCCTATGCGGCAGAGTCTCGCTATTTACTGTTTTACTCTGTACAGCACCATGTACACTGATGGTGCTATATAAATTAATAATAATAATAATAATAATAATAATAATAATAATAATAATAATTTAAAGTGTTTTATCCTGCTTGGTGTAGATCTGGCCCTGGTCTGAAAATGCAGTTACTTTCACCAATGCAAAACTCAAGTTATTTAATTAAAATGTTGTTGTTGTTGTTGTTGCTATTATTATTATTATTATTAGCCTTTTGGCTACAACTTTTTTGCTCCAGCCTCCATCTTTGGTTTATTTAAATAAGTGTTTCAATAAACATCAAAACAATGACTAACTGAGTCTTGTTGCATTTGTTATAGTTGTGTTTCTGTTTTGTTTTTGATCTTCCTGAATTGCCTGAAAATTACTTCCCAAGGAAAATGGTGGGGTGGATTCAATTGCAGCTGGGGTAAACAATCCCAACTCTCTTGAAATTTGTGCAAACACCTGCCAAGCATCTGGCCAAAGAGGCATCTCTCTGAATTGTCATCTATTCCTTCCAGATCAGATTGGGCTAATCGATCCTGAGGAGGCCTTTCATTATCCTTTGTGCTTTGACTCCAGTTGATTACGCCTCTGCTGAAAGGGATAATTTTTCCCTCTCAGAATATTCAAATACTGAAGTCCGAAGCAGATGATACAAGAAATGTGGGTGTCTGCTTTTAAAAATGTAAGCAGCTAGCTGTGGCGAGAAGCAATCAGAATCGGGACTGCTCCACGTGAGAGGAAAGGGGATCAAATCCCCCCCCCCACCGGGTGCTATTTCTTTACTTTTGATAGGTCTGTTTAAAATATCTTTGTGTTCATTCTTAAACTCTATACTATTTAATTTTTGTAGATAATCTTCAATTCCCCCCCGCCCCCAGTGGCTTATCTGAAGGGTATAATTTTTCAAAATATTTAGCAAATTGCTCTGCTATTTGCTCTGTGTAATGTATATAGGTATTATTATGCTCCATTGTCCAATTTTATTTCTACTTTTATGATGTTTCAAAGTATGCGCTAACAATTTTGAACTCTTATTGCCAAATTCATAGTGATTTTGTTTTACATACAATAACTTTGTCGCTATAGAGTCTAATTCAATAGTCTCTAACTGAAAATTGCTCCCCTAAAGCTGCTTTTGCCCCACCCCCCTTCGCCATGTGGCACGATTCCTGATTCCTGCTCCCCTTTTCCAGTGATCATTTTTTAAAACATTTTAAAAATGAGAAACATGAAATACTGGCATTCAGCGCCAAACTAATGGACATGGCGTCTTCAGCGCCCGATGCTGAATATCTATCCTCTCATATATCTGTGATCATTTGTGTCCAGTTATTCTTGGCAAGTGGAAAGTTAGAACTTTCTTCCTTGCCCAAAGGCCGTTCAGCCATTTGTATGTTGACTTTTATCAATGTGTCTATTTATGCAAGGTGAGGCTACAGCCATGGCGGAGCATTCAAAAATGGCACACCCGGCCCCTTGCCGCAATCTGAATTGACAGAGTACATTTTTCTGTTCCTTCATTTTTCTGGCTGAGTAGCCAGGGATCTGGGGCCAGATCTACACTAAGCAGGACATGGCACTTTGAAAACGGTTTGGAAACTGTATATGGAGTGTGTCCTGGGTCCCAACAGTTGTCACTACTGTTATAAACCATTTTAAAGCAGTAGTGTAGATCCCGCCTGGGTCCATCTTCCAAGATTTGCAGAGATCTGAATAGAAATGGAAGAACCAAGGATGTTTGAGGGTTTGGTTCGGTTCACTCCGATTTTCGTTTGCGACCTTTTTTTTGTTGGAACGGGAAAGTGCGCATTTCGAATTGGAAAAGTGTGCATTTTTCTAAAAATATGCACTCCCGCATTGACTAAAGCATGAAAATGCGATCGCAACTTTGGGAATATGCAGTCATTTGGGAGGGGGGAATGCACTTGTGTTCAGGGTTGCAATTGTGGCAAGTTTGGATGATTTGCAAGCTGAAAAGGAGTTCTTGTACAACCCTAGATGGGAGGTCTGTTAGAGCCACAAGCAACCTCCATCTCTGATGTTGTCTTTCAGGGCTTCTGTCCTCTGTTTAACAGGGCATTTTTGTACAACTGTCTAGAGCAGTATAGCTCTGCGAGCTCAGTTCAGCCAAGGACCTAAACTGCCATCGTATAATTCCTTCTTTAATGGATTATGGAAACCTCACTGTTCGAAGGACTTGAAGCTTATACCTTTGGGATGGCCATAAACCTTGACTGGAAAGTTCCAGCCAGGGCAAACAAGAGAACAGTAGTGCCTCCTTCTTGTGCGCTAGAAAATCTTGCCCTCTGGCATATTTGTAATTGTAACACATCAATGCAAAGAGGTTTGCAGGCTATTGTAATAGGCTCCAAATGCTGTGAGTTTATCTTGCTAGACACAGCCTGTCTGACAGTTATAGTGTGTTTAAGACCAGGCAGGGTCAGATCTCCCATTGTGGTTGCACAGGCAGGTAAACCATTATGGTTTAACCAAAAGAACATGATTATGTTCCTATCACACTGGAAGCAGCCAGGCTTTATCCATTGGAATAAATCTTCTGAAATGGGAACTGGGGTAATGAATTCAAATCATGTGACAGGATGATTATAAATATCGAAGCGCTTAAGGGCTGGGGAGAATCCATACCATGCTGAGGCTGTTTATTTCCTACTAAGAAGTTAAATGAAGCTGATAGTAGGGAGATACTCCAGTTAGAATGAAAGAGATTGAGACTAAAATGACGTACACCCCCAAGGAGTAAAAACAACAACAGCAGCCTTCCACAAGGGAAAACAAACGAACAAAAAACAGAGAGATAAAAGTATTTAGCTTAAAAACAGACCAGTTTTAACAATGAGTTCTATTAGGCTGCAGGAAGGCACGAATGGAGCCCTACTATGGCTTGGGCTAAGTGGCCCATATAGAGTACCCAAGCGTTCAACGGTAGACACAGTGACCTGGTTTCTGAAACCACCCCTCCTGTTGGCACCAGCAGTTGTGGGGCAGTTGAGGGTCATGCTTACTACTAGAGAAACTGAGGCAGCTGCCTGAGAATCAGTCAGCACGTTGTCTGGCAGCTTTGGCACAACAACGCTCAGGCCATTTTTATTACCAGAATCATCCTAGCTCTTGCTTTGACTTTGTTCTGGTTGATCAACCTAACCGTTGATCTTGGCAACAGCTGAAGGCTTCAAGTGTCTTACTTCTCATTTGACCCCAAAGTTCTTCAGGCAGGACTTCATAAAGCTAAAGATTGACCCTGTATTTATTTATTTATTTATTTATTAAACTTATATACCGCTCCCATAGCCACGGCTCTCTGGACGGTTTACAGAAATTCTAAAATTGAGGTAAAAACAAATATACAAAATTTAAAACTCTAAAACACAGTACATACACACATACAGCATTTAAAAACCAATTAAAAACTAAACATGTGGGTAATTAGGATGTGCCGCCATATGCCTGGGCAAAGAGGAAAGTCTTAACCTGGCGCCGGAAAGATAGCAGCGTTGGCGCCAGGCGAGCCTCATCAGGGAGATCATTCCACAGTCTGGGGGCCACCACCGAAAAGGCCCTATCCCTCGTTGCCACACTCCGAGCCTCTCTCGGAGTAGGCACCCGGAGGAGGACCTTAGATGTTGAACGTAGTGACCAGGTATATTCACGTCAGGAGAGGCGTTCCGTCAGGTATTGTGGTCCCAAGCCGTGTAAGGCTTTATAGGTCAAAACCAGCACCTTGAATTGGGCTCGGAAACATACAGGCCGCCAGTAGTGGACCCTGTAGTCCACTTGGACCCTGTAGTCCACTTAATTTGATGATTTCAGAATTGATTGCTGTGTTTATTTACACACACACACACACACCACCAACAACAACAACAGAAGCAAGCCATATAATGAAACTGAAAGTATTAAAACAACAAAAAGACTTATGGTATGCCTTAAAAACTAATGCAGTTATTATGGAATAAGCTTTTGTGGAGATGCTAGTCCCTGAAAGCTTAAGCGTTAATGAATTTGTCGGTTTTGACAGTGCCACCACTGCCACAAGACCCTTAGGCAGGATCTCCACTACTGCTTTATAACGGTTTATAACAGTATTGACAACAGTTGGGGCCCAGGGCACACTAGTTTTCAAACCGCTTTCAAAGTGTTATATCCTACTTGGTGTAGATCTGGCCTTGTTTTTGTTTGTTTTTAAATTAGAAGGGTAAAGATGTTCCTTTGTTTGCAGACTATTTTTGCAATTGAAACAGGAATGGAAAAGGGAATGGTTTTATTTTATTTGCGTGGAGTTTTTGTTATGAGACAGAATTATAAGCAGAGGGGGGATTCAAAGCCTTTATGCTTTTAATAACTAAAATCTCCTTATGCTGTTTATGCCAGTTAAAGTGTGCATTGCAAAGAACAAATTAGGGGATTATGGAGCTTAAAAAATGATTTATGCTTGTTGAGTTCATAGCGTCACCCAAATAATTGGTTTATCTTTAATGGAGGATAATCTATCCTTATTCTATATTCATAGCACAGTTTTCAATGGAGTAGCTATCCATTTTTCTGCTTTAATTTTACAAAGATAGTAATGCTAACAGAGTTCTGGGTTGCTGTTGTTGCCTTAAATATACATATATATTTGGGGCTCCAAGTCTGTCTGTCTTTCTTTCTTTCTTTCTTTCTTTCTTTCTTTCTCTTTCTTCATTTCACATCAGAGAATACAACATTTTAAAAAATTGTAATAAATAAATAAATGAGATTACACTACCCAACCAATGGGGAATGTAATCGATTATCGGGGGATCATCAATTGCGTATATAAAATTATCATTATTTTCCATTGTATGTACCGTTCAAAAAGAAAAAAGAAAAAAGGGAAAGAGTTATACGAAGGTTTCAAGAAAAGCAGACCAGATATCCATATGTTTATCCACTTGCAAGTGGATAATAACACTCTATAACACGCATTCAAAAGTTGATAATGTTAATAGGTCCTTGATCCATTGCATTATGGGAGGTGTGAATTTGTCCTTCCAATGTGATAGTACAAGTCTTTTGGCTGTCATAAGGGCTCTGAAGATCCATCTGCGCTAACCATGCGTTAAATTCCAAGAAGCCGGTAGATTTCCCCCCCAAAATTTTATTTTATTTAAAGTGATACAAAAAAGGAATGAATGCAAACAATACATTTTCATGATATATTTTCTGTTCTGTTTGTTGATATTCACAATAAAAAAGAGAGGGGATTTTTCTTTTTAAAAAAGGGAAGCAGCAATAGCTGGTGATTATGGCATCACTTCATTGGGTTATGACAGCAGTAGATCAGTTTCATTGAGCTTTTTTCTGTTTGTTTCTGCATTTCCTAGTAGGTTTAAATAATAATTTTGTAAACTACAATTGCTACTGACAGATTAAGGGATATCCCTGGAAACTGGCATCCTTTGTTGGTCCACCAACTGAACACAGCACACAAGGAGTCAAGTCTCCATGGGCTTGGAAGACGTTATATTACTTTTAGAAGATGTGCAAATGAATGTGTCTTTGATGGTTTGCACATCAGGGAAGTAGATATGGGGACAGAGTTGGCACTGGGATTTCTTCCTCAGGTTAGCATCTCTATTGTGTGTCCCATTGTCATTTGTGAATAGCTGTTTTCCATTGGGATGCTGTCTGTAAACCAGGACCAGCCTACAACCCAACGTCTTTGAGTGGAAAGGGCAGATAAAAGAATTTCCTCACACACTGCATAGTCAAACTGTGGAATTTGCTACCACAAGATGATGACCATCATCTTGGGTGGATTTAAAAGGGGATTGGACACATTTATGAAGAATTGGGGCACACTGAGAGTTATAGGAATTTTTTTTGCGCAGGATTGTGTTCTAAAGCTTTAAGTGATGGGTAGTGGGTCATGCTAGGTATATATTATCTCCAGTATCAGATGTAGTATGTCTCTGTATGCCAGGGGAACCCAATGGAATGTCCTGCTTGTGGGCTTTCAATTCGAACATCTGGTTGGTCACTGTGGGAACAGAATGCTTGAGTAGATAGGCCTTTGGTCTGATCTAGCATGGCTCTTCTTATGTTCTTATCACCAGTAGATGTTCCAACTGAGATCTGTGTCAGTGACAAATGACATTCAGTTACTTTTATTGTCATTGTTGGGCCTGTCCTCTAGTAGCTGATTCCCCTTGAGTATTCATTTGGCCTTGTTTCTTCACTTTCCCACATAAGGACTGTAGTTTTAATGAAGCCTGATGTATATCCTGCAGGTGCTGGTCTCTGTACAAACCAATGCAGTCCACATTTATCACATCTGGTGAATATTTTGGAAACCCTGATTATGAATGCCTTAAGAGGGGCTACCTGACACTGGCTCTAAAAATACAACTAATGAAGATTCTGGCCTGGTTTCCTTTTTATAGTGTTACATGATGTCTATAAGGTCCTAATTTGAAGGGTTACATGTGCGGTTTCCACATTCCCAGTCCCCACTATACACACTGGCAGGATACATGAACCAGCACTTAGGCCTGCCTCACCACATGGCTAACGGAATTGTTAGCCATGTGGTGTGGCAGGATCAAGAGACATCATGGACTATGCAGACAGGTGTGGCTTGCAGACTTCCTAGTTTGATAGTGATAATACTACAAAAAACAGATCCCCACCTTTTTCAGGAACCATTCCTACACTATGCATTGTGCCCTGCAGTGCCTTATTAGGAAGGTGGTATGCTATCATGAGGGCCAGTGACTTGTGAGATTCAGTGGTGTAGACCCAAGTTCAAATCCTCTGTCAGGAATAGAAGGCATGGCCATGCGGTTCTTGTACCTTTTTGCTAAGATTTAATTAGATGTAGTCTGGAAGGCTTTAGGCCTGGTGGGACTTTGTAATGTTACAATCTGTGTGAACTGATCTCTGTCAGTGTTCTCAGAGCACAGTAGGGTGAGTGCCTCTATGCCCCACAAGCCACCTGCTTACCTTGGCAAGAAGCTTTCTGCTAGAAATTGACAGAGAAAGGGTGGGGGTTTGCAGAAGGGTCACCCAGATTGAAGCGTCATCTTGGTCAGCTGAGCAGTGCCGCACTGTTTGGACAGGGCCATTACTGAAAGGCCAAAGCCCCTGTCAGTCAAGTGGTCAGGAAGAGGCCTTCACCTCCCTTTTTAAGCTGGTGCAAAGGCGAGGAGCCTTTGCTAGGATCATCTGCTTTGCATTCCCAGAAAACCTCCCTGTTTGGATCCATCATAGTTTTGAGACTCTGGGAGCACTCTGCACATGCTCTCTCCTAAGTGGAACTTTGGATTTACTAAGAACTTGCCATGAAAATTACTGTGAGGCTTTTCAGACTTGAATTCTCATTTGCTGTGGATTGTGTATTTTTGTTTGTCATCAGATCAGTGCACCAGCAGACTGGGATTGATCATTGATTGTTGGACCTTCTCTCCTCTGGCTGAACTCATGCGGCAAGGAGTTGGCCATGCAAAAGCTGTTGCATGGAACTCCTTGCATTTGAGAGTGTACCTTTCTAAGGAAAAAGGTAAAGGAGGAAGTATAGTCTTAAAAGGGTTAATGAGTGAAATATATAAAATATTGTTAGAAAAGGGGCTAATGGACAGCTCAGGAAAAACGGTATGGGAGACAGATTTGAAAGTACAAATAGGGCGACAGAGCTGGGAGGGACTGTGGAAACAAACAGTGTTGAGAAGTATGTCAGTGAGAATAAAAGAGAATTATTTTAAAATTTTGTGGAGGTGGTACCTAACCCCGATTAGATTGAATAAGATAAATAATCAGCATTCAGCAAATTGTTGGAGAGGTTGTGGGGGAAAAGGAACGTATTTACATATGTGGTGGGAATGCAAATATGTACAAAGATTATGGAAGAAGGTGTTTTTTGAAATTGAAGAAATAGTGGGAATGAAAATAGAACAAACACCAAAAATTGCATTACTGTCACTATTTGAAGATTTAAAATGTGGAAAAGAAATTAAAGAATTGATATCGAGTTTGCTGACTGCAGCACGATTGATGGTAGCTAGGAACTGGAAGATCCAGGGGAATATTCTATTGAAGAGTGGTATAGAGAAGTTTGGGATATAGCTATTAATGACAAATTGACTTGTGATATTAAGTGGAGGAAAGGTATAACGAAAATAAATGAGTTTGAAGGAATTTGGAAACAGTTCCTAATATTTGTGTTTTCTAAGGGAAGTGGGAAACCGGCAGCGGAAGAAAGTATGAGATTTTGGAAGCAGGAATAGATCCCGAGGTGGAGGGTGCACTTATATGTTAAGAAAGATTATATTTGTAATGATAGGATAGGTTATAGTTAATATTTACTCAATATATATGTATTCAACATTTATTCAAAATGTATGTAGTATGTTGTGTTGTTGTTTCTTTTTTGTAAGATGTTTATTCTGTGTTTTAAAATAAAAAATTTTTTAAAAAAGAGAGTGTACGTTTCCCCGTGATCTTGTTTAGGCCTTGACCATGTTGCCTTTGAGTTACCAACGTATGATGTGAGGTTGGACCAGTTCTCTTTGGGTGGTTTGTTAGGCTTTTCAAGAATTTGCTCCTTTGATTGCCTGAGAGATCATGTCAGGAATCAACCACCTCCCTTGTCCAAGTTTGGAACTCGTGCATGGATTGACCTTCCCTTGCATTCAGAACATTGGAAATGGGGAAACCTCGTGATGGTAATAGTGATTAGCTTTTGACTGTTCTGGAATTTCTTGAAGCCTGTAGCTACTGACCATCAGCTCTACAATTTCTGAAGTGTGTAAACGTTAAGCTTTGCCGTGAGATTTCCTCCAATAAAGAAGTCTCACTGATTTGGGTGTCCTGTGTCAGTTTGACAGAACGTGGCTTTACTGAGGGACCAGGAGATCCGACATCCACAGTCAGCCAGGAAGCGCTCTCATTGACCTTGGGTTAGTTTTTATCTCTTGGCCTAACGTACCTGGTAGGATTGTTGTGAAGGTCAAATGTGAGAGAACCTTGTTCACTGTTTTGAGCTCCTTGGAGGAATGGTGGGATAAAAATGTTAAAAAGATATTCTGTTGCCATGCCCTTATGTTCCATTACTTGGGAATGTATTGTTAGAGCCTTCCCACACATCACACAGCAACAAACCTGGGTCTGTGACTAATGAGTATACCTTTGAAAGAGAGCAACATCCAGTCCTGGATTTATTATGTATATCTGCATGACGCGTGTTTCCACAATTTTGTTTGTGTTATTCCCACATTATATTTGTAGATATGCATGTTAGAAACGTAATTTTTAAATTGGCCTTCAGACTCTGATCAGTACCGTGTATAAAAATATTGACAATAAGATTGTTGCAGAAGACCGCTATGCATATGAGTGCTATTAATAAATTAATTTTGAACACATATGTAAAACAATAATTGCCATTGAAATAAAAACCCACAATTAAACAAAAGTCTAACTAAGGTAGGCCTTAAAAACCACAAAATGGTAGGTTAAACAGCTCTCCATCTAGAGATGAAAAAGGGCTGAGGGGAAATATATTTATTATTATTATTTCTATTGTTCTTATTATTTTCCTTTTCCCCCTTCCTCCCCCCCCCCCCCATGCCCTCCTGATCTCTATCTCTGGCGCTCCTCTGTCAGCCCCCAGCAGATTTGTAAAAAAATTGCAGGCTAGTCGTTTTTGGAAGCAGATTTACAAGGCTGACTTAAAAGGAATGCAGTTAATTGGAAACCCTGCAATTGGGACTGAAAAAGAAATGTGATATCCCCCAGGAACTGAGATTCGAGAGCTATTTGTCCATGACTGGGTTGACTTAAAAATATGTTATTGTCAAACCTGGTATAGGGATGAGCACAAACATCGGAGTCTGCTGTTATGGCCAAAGGGGACAAATGCTACACAAATCTTAAACATTGGGCAGAGGGGAGGGGGCAGGAGCAGTCAACAGAGCCTTCATTCCCCCCCTTCCCCCCCCCCATCCCAGACCCAAGACTTTAACAAAGACTGGTCTTGTTGCGATAATAAAACATGTAGCTGTGCTTGCATTGAAGCAAGCAGGGCTGTCTGTCACGCATCTACTTCCCACTAGCTCGGAATTTCCAAAGTGCGCTCATGCATGCGCCCATGAAATCTGTGACATGATGTTCTGTAAGGAACCAAGTCGCAGTTGCCATCCCTCAGAGGGCAAAGAGCTATGAGAGCCCCTTGCTAAGCATTCATAAAATAGGAACATGCTTAGGTAGGCTCGCCTCACCCCACCACCCATAGGCACACATGCACATGCTGCTGGAATCTCGTATTTGCCTGCTGTCTGTTGTATTCACAACATGAAGTTCCAGAGTTCTACATCATCTGGAGAGCTCCATAGACACAAGAGGCTCCCTACTTCAGGGGTTCACCCTGAAAACAAGGAGGGTGATAATAGCAATGAACGGGGTGCGAGCGGGCTAAGAGGCTCACCGTTCCTGCTCTCCCTCCTTGTAGATTGGAATAAGCGTTGTCTACCTGCTGCAGCAAGGGAGGGTTTATACACTGACAATAAGAGTTGCCATTTGAACAAACAAAACAAAAAAGTAACACTATTCAATAGATTTTTTTTAATCCAGTGGATTTAGTTGCAATGGTCTGTTTCCAGTGGTGGCCTTGCACTAGTCACTGATATTGTTTTCATTCATGCAAAATCGGGGGGGGGGGGTGATTTTTGACAATTCCCCTGAATTGTTCTCTGAAAATGCCAAAGCGGTATGTGAAAAGGCTCGGAGGGCTAAAATAAAATGGGTCGTTTGGGAAAAACTGGGTGCTCCACCTTGCATGAGCAGAAGCGCTTTCCGCTAGCACAAAGCACTTAGCAGTGAAACTTCTGGGTTGCAAGCATTATCTGGGCTTTAGGTTTCCTTGGAATGAGGTACTGGAAACCTAAGGCATTTTCGTGATATTTGGCCTAATTTCACATATATACAGGCTGAGCATAGATGGGGATCCATAGCATTAATGCTCCAACAGATATGGCTCCCCTGATAGGGAAGCTTTTGTACCCTAAAGATGCTTCCAAAGCGCCAACTACACTCTGTCGCCTCCAGCCTGATCTGTCTACACCTTTTGAAAGCCCCGCAGTGGTGCTGTGTTGGCTTTCCCGTGAAGCTGCAAATTTAAAAAGCCGGGGACTTACCCCGACTTTTTTGCTGGAGCGAGGTGAGTACAGCACCTCCGCCATTTAACCTCACTCTGGCATTGCACCAGAGGAATTCCTGGGTGGATGACAACCCCTGATTGGTTGCTGTCTGCCTGAGCAGAGGGCAGGAGGTAGGCCCAGCAAGCCAAATGGCCATCAGAAAGCCCAAGCTCTCCCTCTGTGTCAGGATTAGGTGCCACCACCCCACAGGAGAGAAAGTGCAGGGTTTCCTTAAATGCAGTGGCAACAAGGCACGGCCCCTGGTCTGAGTCTCCCAGCTGTAACTTCACCTACTCCCTTGCATTTTAATACATTCTGGCAGCGGGGAAAGGGGAGAACATGTGGAAAGAGGCACCTCTTCAGATACCTGCAAGCCATATGGCAGGGTGTTTTGTATTCTGTTTTATTTTGTTCGGTACAGCACCATGAACATTGATGGCGCTATATAAATATAATAATAATAATAATAATAATAATAATAATAATAATAATAATAATAATAATATCTGCTGGTCTTACAGAACCATTGAGAGCCGTTAACCTAACCACACAGTTTGAGTCGGCCAGGATAAACTGATTCAACCACTTTGGGGCCTCTCCTCACCAATTCTGAATCATTTTACAATCGGAATTGCCAGGCCTTAAGGCATCCTTCCCTCAACCTGGTGCTTTCCAGATGTTTTGGACCACAACTCCTAGCATTCTTCCTAACCATTGGTCATGCCGGCTGGGGCTGATAGGAGCTGAATCCCAAAACATCTAGAGAGTAGCACGTTGGGAAAGGCTGCTTTAAAGGGATCCCTTGAGACCAACTCCAAATCTCATTACACTAGAATAGTTTCAACTCAAACACATTCACAGCTATAGTTACTATCAGAGGAGACAGTTATGGGAAATGGAAGGGAAGTAGTATGGTGGCATTTTGTAGCGAGTAGTTTGAGAAGCATCATCTGCTGCCTCAATTCAGAGGGAAACTTGTGTGCAACTTGTGTACACTTACAAATTGTTTTAAAAGCCATAGCTAAGATATCCTCAGAAGTAAAGTAGGGATAATGGCTTATCATAATGGGTTATCAGAGAAAAGGGACTGCCCCAGTAAATAGGGACAGTTGGAGAGCATGAGCCTGTCCAACAGGTTGTTTTTTAAGGTTCTGATCTTAGGCTTGAAGATTGGAGGTATCACCAGACTCTAAGAGGGCCAAGCTTTCGAACCAAAAAAATAATTGCACCTTTTCCATTCCCATGAACATTAGCAACAGATTGCCCCCCAAAAACTGTCTACTCTCAACACACCCTAATTATAGTAGATCCACAGAGCTCAAAGAATTGCTTTCTAGAGCAGCTTTGGCCAATCTGGGCCCTGAGGCAATTTTATCTGGCCCCCAGTGGCCCTATCAAATGTTAATCAAGATATGTACAAAGGTTGCCCTCCGTTTTGCTCTGTAGTTATAAGAAATTGAAATATTTCACCATTTGATGCTCTGTGGGTGGGTGTGTATAAAATATATGGACATTTTACAAGCTCCATAACCAATGTGAACCGCCCAGAGAGCTTCGGCTATTGGGCGGTATAAAAATGTAATAAATAAATAAATAATAAATAAAATGTATTTGAAGCATTGCTTCAATGTATGCACTCCCTAACTATGAGGACAATGGGGCTTTCCTGGCTCTCGTCTTGACCTCGTCCCCTTTCCATGAAATTCTGTGCATTTGTGGCCCAAATAAGATAGAAAACCTCATCACCACTTATTGGGCTGTTTACACAATTGTTTGATTAGAACCAACTTCTCTCATAAGTAGAATTTAATATTGGTCCATTCCTGGGCAAACTGTTTTTCTTTTCTTTTCTTGGTATGTGTGTGTGTGTGTGTGTGTGTGTGTGTGTGTGTGTGTGTGTGTGTATATATATATATATATAAAGTTTTTGTTGTTGTTGTTACCTGAATTCAGTATCATTTGCTTACCAGGCTGCAAAATATATATATAATAAATTCTATGACAGTAAACAAGATTCCACCGTAAATTCATAACATTGGGCTTCTGCACTGGAAACCTATTTTTCCTATTTCTCATGCCATCTGTGCAGCAGTGGAAACAAACGTAACGTTTGCCAGTGCTCAAAGCAAAATTCACAGTTAATTGCTCCATGCATATTCTAACACTCTGTAAAAATGCCACTCAGTTCATGTCCATTATTCTTAATGGTTTTCAGGTCATGTTTGTTTATGTTTGGTGTGAGTTGAAATGTTAACCATGTAGAAAATTCGCAATTAGTACCCATTGTGACCTGCAGAACTTTGACCATTATTCAGGATTGGTAGCACCTGTTGTTCACACGTGGGAGATGAAATTTGCCATATGCTTGGAATCAAACAGATTATCTTTATGACATTTCATAGGTGGCTGGCTACCAGCATGCTTCGTCTGTAAAAGTTTAAAGGAAAAGACAGAAACACAAGTAGTAGCTATCTGGATTTGGATTTGAAAATCAGTGTGCATAACAACCTTAAATTTTAGGCTGTAGTCCTGTACTTACTAACCTGGGAGTTGGCCCCATTAAACTCAGTGGGATTTACTTCTGAGTAAACATGTGTAGAATTGCACTGTTCATGAAGCTGGGGGTAGATTTAGGAAAGCAAACAACATGGGTGGGTTATCCTTCTCTTATGTTACATGATGGTCCTGATTCAAATTCAGGCTGTGCGTGCTTATCCTAGAGTAAATTAAATGGTAACCCTCAGCTCCGCGCTACACATATCTTTTGGCTCTGCATTCAGGGACAGCACATTTCTAAGAATTAAGATAGGTTGACCATATGAAAAGGAGGACAGGGCTCCTGTATCTTTAACAGTTACATAGAAAAGGGAATTTCAGCAGGTGCCATTTGTATATATGGAGAACCTGGTGAAATTCCCTCTTCATCACAACAGTTAAAGCTGCAGGGGCTATACTAGAGTGACCAGATTTAAAAGAGGGCAGGGCACCTGCAGCTTTAACTGTTGTGATGAAGAGGGAATTTCACCAGGTGCTGCATGCATACAAATGACACCTGCTGAAATTCCCCTTTCAATACAACTGTTAAAGATACAGGAGCCCTGTTCTCCTTTCCATACGGTCACCCTAATTAAGATGCTGATATGTAGCAAGTTCATATCAAGAGAATTAAACTTCTGACTATATTTAACTTACAACATAGAGCAGTCTTTCCCAGCCTGGTGTCCTGCAGATGGAACCTGCCCCAACAGTCCTCTCAGGCCGACTGTCATTCCTTCAGGAGCCTGACTGCGTTAGCTCTTTGGACCAGGCTTGCTCACTTCTTGTTCTATATTTAACCATAGAATATGTTCTTCTTTGTGGCTTCTGTGCTGTCCTACAAATGGTATCTTGACAGGCACAGGCCAGATAGTGGATCTTTCTTGCACTTATGGACTGTGCAGTGTTCCATTCCTCTCTCCTTAGCTAATTTATTCATGTTGCCTTAAGAATATGGAAATCATTCATCTAAGCAGAGGTTTAGGCAGATGTGATTCTATTTTTGTGGATTGTCATGGATTGTATTGATGCAATGTTTGGGTTTCATAATGCCAATTTATTTAATGATGCCATTCTCACGAAATCCATAGCTTGAGTAAGCTGATAATGTTAAAAAATGTTCTGATTATAAGCATCCAGTGAAATATCATAATGGAATGAAGTACTATTGTATGTACGCTACTCTAAAAGGCTTGAAATAAATATCAGAAAATTATAAAGTGAAGAAAATGATTTAGAATGAATGTGCACTTCTGTTGCAGTTTCATTTTTACAGAGAACGTTGCTATTTCATGTAAAAGATACCACAAGTATATTAAAATGGATTTTAAAAGTTTACAGAAAATAAAATATAATTATATATTTAAAAAGATTCTGTTTTAACTCTAGTGAAGAATTCATCTGTCTCCCAAGTGTTTCACCCTATCTTTTTCTTTAGATTTATGTTTGGAACTAACGGTTTGTGTGAGACTTCTATAAATAACTGTTCCTTGGTGGCATTGTATTTTATCCCTTAGACTTTTCTATGCTTGTTGGAGGCAAGAGGAGCCTGAACTTCTGATATTTATAAGAATAGATATTCCATACCAAGCAGCTAGATCTCCAGCTAGAAAAGAGCCTCCAAAAATATCCCAGCTTTAGAAGGTGATCTCTTAAAAGTTCTTTGCCCTCAGAATACCAATCACGCCGGTTCTCTAGTTCTAACTAGCACTTCATTCTGTACAGCTGAGCCACTCCGGATGACCGAAGGCTATTCCATGGCTCAGGGTTTTCTCGCCTTTGGTGACGTGCCCCTTTTGTGCTGGGATCTTGGAATCAAACATCAGCGATTATTCACTTCCAATGCTGTCTGTTTTTATTTCAGTCCAGGCAAATCCAACCAAATCTCCTGCCTTCAGAAACAGCAGCGAATCCAACACAACTGCAAAGCCAGGTAAGAATGTGGAGCATCAAAAGAGCCCTGCTGGATCAGACCAAGGAGCTGCCTTGACGGCGTTGCATCAGCACCATGTTCCCCCTAAACCTCCAAGTTTCCCTCCTGCGGGCTTGCGCTTGCTAATCCACATGCCAAGGAGGGAGCACAGGGTTTCCGGCAGTCATTCCCCCTGCTGTCTTCCTGGCTTCTGGCAACCAATCGCCAGTCACCATCAACCAGGATCCCCACCCCCAGATCAGCCATGGAGCAAGGTCAGACAGCGGAAGAGCCGGAGTGACCTCACCCCCAACAAAAAAGTTAGGATAAGTCTCCAACTTTTTAACTGTGCAGCTTTGTGGAAAAGCCCCACAGTGGCTGCAAATCTGTGGCTGCTTTGTATAACTCATGCAGCAGCAATTCACAGCTGCAGCGGGGCTTTGAATGCGTTTAGACAATCCCCAAGGGTCCATCTAGTCCACACAGTGGGTTTCCCATCGGCTGCCAATGGGAAACCCACAAGCAAGAGTACCTTCCTGCCCACGTTCCCCAGCAACTGGTAGACATAGGCATACTGATTCAGTTAGGAGCAACCCTTTTATACCTCTAGAACCTTTTCTCCATAAGGATGAGGTGGCATACAATGGCAAATTTTACTTGGCAATTTGGGGAGGAAACAGAGGCTGTAGAGACAAGTAGACTGGGTAAGAGCTGCTTTGTACAGCCATTTTTTAAAAATACGAATACTATTCATTTATTCAGTGTCAGCTGAGGGCTGTGCACTGTATGTACAGAACCATTTTTGTGTGGGTGATGACATGGTGAAGCCGCCTCTCTTGCGATGACCACATGACAGGATCAGCTACCAATCATCTCATTCAACTCACATTTTGAAGGGTTGCGATGAGATACTTCTCTTGAGAGATTTATGCTTCTCCACTCTTCTGTCTCTCCTCCGTTCCTCAATTCAGCAAATAATTCGAGCCATGAGGCCACTTCATGAGTGTGTGTTTGAGGCGGTGGGGGGGAGAGGTGTGCTTGGAAAGGGAAGGACACATGAGGGCTGGCGTGAATGCCACTCTGCACCGCTAAAGAGGATTCCAAGGCAGACTCCAGCTCCATGCAAGGCAGTGGCACCAGCCTGCTTGAAAGCAGCACATTCCAGAGTTGTGCACTGCTTCTAACTGATTCACCTGATTATCCCATGCAAACCAGAGTCCACTTCAAACTCATGCTCCCCACTCCCCTGGGAAGCAAGAGGGTGAGTGGTGGGAGGCAGTAGGGTGCCCCCCCAAAAGAAGCCAGATTTGAACCCGTGTCCTCCAGCTGCTAAACTCTGCTCTGCTTTTATAAAGACCAAAGCACTGAATGCAGTCCCTTCACCAAAATGACAGAGGTACAAATGTATGGTCAGCAGTGTCAGATGCGGCTCCAAATGTGATGATTCTCTGCAGCCAGGTGAGCCCAGGATCTCTTTTCTGTTTGGCCGGCATCACTTCCACATGGAGACCTTTCTCAATGAGGTTGCAAAGGCTGCGTGGGCAGCTGCAGGTTGACATGAAAGTTGTCAGACATGAAACCGAAGCACCGCAAACAAAACACAGATGTGACTGCAGATGCAGCTGGCTACACAATGCTGTCACATCTAAAACTGTTCTAAGAATCAAGCAGAAGTCAGGTATTAGTGCACAACTATGTCAAAATTCTTTGGTATACACAGCAGTGAATGCACATTAATCCATAAGGGCACAATGCTGTGCATGTTTAGACAGAAGAAAGTCCTACAACTCCCAGCATTCCCCAGCCAGCATAAGTGGACGACAATATCATTTGCCTAAGCATGCGTAGGATTGCACCCCAAGTGTCCCATGTTTGTCCTAAGGACAAGAAAGACATCATAGTTAATGTGGTTGCAGGACTTGTGTGTGGCAATAAAAGATTTGAAGTCCTAGAACGCAAAGACCTGGGTTTGGCTTTTTGTCAGCCTGGTGAGATCAAATGGCAGCATCAGGGTTGCTCTAAGAAATGAGACCTGAAAATCCCCAGGGACATTCAGGGGACAACAGACATAACATTCAACAGTTGACATTGCAGGTTCGTCCACACATATATAGGGTGCTTCCAGATGGGCAGTATCTAGCTATCAATCAAAAGGCATTGTGCAGCTGTACTATCATTTCCTTCTTAACAGATGTTGTTTGTGGCAGGAAAACATGGGAGGTTACAAGTCAAAGACAATATCATCTGGAGAACCACCACCTCTAAAATTCCATGAATGAGGCAGGGCAATTGCTCAATTATCTGGCTTCACTGCTCCTAAAATGTTACATCTGCCTTCACCCTCAATTCCTTAGATCCACCCAAGCAGAAGACGAAGCAGGTGACCTTGAATCTTTCATTTATTCCAAGTAGGTCATATCTAAATAGGCAAAGTGATACATAGTCAAATAGTAAGCACAGCAGTTCTCAACCTGTGGGTCGGGACCCCTTTGGGGGTCGAATGACCCTTTCACAGGGGTCGCCTAAGACCATCGGAAAACACATATTTCCTGTATTGACTGAACTATGTCATGTATCATCTTTTGTATTATTAAAGCTATTGTTATGTATTATTTTCATCAGCAAACCATCCCATGACAATGGATCGTGTAGAGAAGAACGAAAATAATTTTATGGTTGGGGGTCACCACAACATGAGGAACTGTATTAAAGGGTCGCGGCATTAGGAAGGTTGGGAACCACTGCTGTAAGCAGATGCTGTGTAGGAAGCAATCTACATTGCTTACATTAAAGAGAAAAAACTAACACTGGATTGCTTAGGGGAGGGCTAGGTAATTCCAAAACAAATTAATTGATTTATACTTTGAAGAAAACAAAATAAAAAAACAACTATAAGGGCAGGATTCCTGTAAGCATCCTTGCTTCTCTCAGTGGTGTCAAGTTCACAAAACCAAACGCTTATTAACTTGACAATACAACCCACGCTAACTAATACAGTATTATGCTAACTCTGTCGCAACTCAACAGTCACAACCTTTAACTTAAAAGTGAGGCCCAGGATGTGCCATCGCACAGCACGGGGCCTGATATACTGGAGTGAAAGGCCAACCTATCAAGAGCTGCAGGAACAATGTTTGGAGTAGAGCTTCTTCAGTGTCATAGGGAGATGAGGATATTCCTGGGCACATTCTTTCCCCCACTGCTTGGTTTTGGGAGCTGACGGAATATGTACAGTTCAGAATGGATGGCATCCTAAGACACAATGGCATATCATTAAGTTTGGACTCTGCATGCTCTTGGATTCAGTCTCCAAAATCCATGTGTACAGAGGGCATATGGGGGGACATCAACCTACAATGGTCTCCAATGAATTGTGTTGCACCAATCCACCTGTGGCTGTCAAGGAATAGGATCTGCTCCCTGCTTTTGAGATGGGATTGTCTTTGCTTTCGAAAAATGGCACCTACATTTCTGGCTGTGCGCTATGTTGCCCAGCCGGGAGCATGGGCAGTTGCTCTGCTGGAATTCCTCCCCGTAAGTGGTGCTTACCTCATCACTGGTTTTGAGGTTACCCCGAGCTTCGTGCACACTCACCTCTGTGACATTTTCATCAAAGAGGCAGGAAGCTGTGTGGGTGGCAGCTTGTGTTGCACCCATCCCACTGGTAGAGGACTGAGCAGAGTTGGGCTTCTTCTTGTTTTTTCTAAAGCAACCTCTTCCTGGACCCATTGGCTGGATCTGGGGATTTCTATAGTAGCCTGAGCAGGGTTGGCTCGTAGCAGGATCTATAGGGCCACTGATTAAAATTGGCCTATACCAGGGATCCCCAACAAATATGTCCATATTTGGAATTTTAAGAGATTGTCATAGGTCATATACCACACTGAGGTCCCACTGGCAGCTAATCCACCTGTGAGCTTTGGGATTATCAACACAAATAAACTTTTGTAAACCGCCCAGAGAGCTTCAGCTATGGGGCAGTTTGTAAATGTAATAAATAAATAAATAAAGTGGAAATGAGTTCCCCTCACTCCACCTCCATGCTTGGAGTGCTCATCTAGTGCACAACTGGGTATCTTGTCTTGAAGCCTCTTAAAAATTCATTTTCTTTGAGCGGGGAAGCGTGTGTGAGTGCGTGCATGTGCGCACCGCTCCCAAAAAAACAAACAACCACCTCCCACAAAGCCTCAAGCCACACTTCCCTCCTTTGCCCCATGCCTTTCAGACAGAAAAACAAGTGGGCGGGGAGATCAGTCAGTATTTCCCCAACAACCGTGCCCAAGCGCCCCCTCCCTCCAAGCAGAGGCCCTCCTTGGTACATACACCTGAGCTGAGGGCAATGAAGCAAGAGGGAAGATGGCTGGAACGCAAGTGGGGGAAACTTGTGCCGAGTCTGACTGAACACAGGTTAGAGCTCACTATCAAGCCTTCTCTGTGGCAATGAAGGTGGCAAAGAGAGGTTTCTTTTCCATCACCAATGCATCTTCTCAGTGTTGCCCAGCAGAGCTTTTCCAAGTGGTTTGTGGCCTACAACAATCTGGGCCAGGGAGAGAACGATGGAGCCCTCAGTTGCACACTTTGATGAGTTTGCATGGCACTGTGATGAATTTACATGGCACTCAAATTGGACACCACAATTAATGTAGTTCCATTAGTAGATGTTTCCAGAGCACATTCTGATCCAGTTATATTGGATGAGTTTCAGTTATTGAAGACCAAGGATGCAGACAAGGTGCTTGGCGAAGTCCAGTCAGCCATCTGTGTGCTTGAACCTTGTCCTTCAGCCTTCAGAGCTCATCACATCCAATAAGGAGGGGTTATCTGGCTGAGTTCAAGGGGTTGTAAAATTCTCCTTGAGAGAGGGAGTGGTGCCAGCCTCTTTAAAAGAGTCAGTAATTAGTCCACTCCTGAAAAGGCCTAACTTAGACCGGGAGAATGTTAACAACCATAGGCTGGTAGCCAATGTCCCTGTCCTAAGCAAGGTGTTTGAGTGAGTGGTTGCTGGACAACTCCAGGCACCCTTGAATGAAACTGATTATCTGGATCCATTTCAGTTGGGCTTCAGGCCTGGTTTTGGAATGGAAACTGCCTTAGTAGCCCTGTGGGATGACCTTTGCTGGGAGAGGGAGATCCTGTTGTTTCTCTTGGACCTCTCAGCAGCTTTTAATACCATTGACCATGGTATCTGTTTGGATAGGCTATCTGGGCTGGGAGTTGGAGGCATTGCGCTGCAGTGCTTCTAATCCTACATGGATGGCTGATTCTAGAAGGTGCTGAAGGATGATTGCTCTGTGCCTTGGCAACTATGCTATGGGGTTCCACAGGGCTCTGCTTTATGCCCCATGCTGTTCAACTGCCTAGAGAGCCTCAGCTATTGGACAGTATAGAAATTAAATAAAAAATAATATTGAATTGCTTTTATATCATATCTCCAGTATCTGAACACCTTTTAAGAGTTTGTTCCCACATGCAATTATATCACTTGATTTCTCATCATTTGGGCCTCATGCAGCAGAATGAGGTGATAATGAGATAGACGACTCCTGAAGTAGTAGACTGGACTATATCATTTCACATTGCTGGGGAGGGGGTACATGCTCCCCTATAGTTGAAATAGCCTGCTCTGCAGTCAGAAAAGTGGCACAGCAGGGTGTGAGCTGAGATGGAACATTTCTCCCTGATGGGTTGATTTGTTTGTTTTTTATTTGCAGGAGAGCAATCTCAAATGTCACCCCTCCACCTGTCACTTGAGGTGGTACAATCCACCCTGCCATCTAAGAATTCTGTCACTGCATTCTGCTGCATGGGTAGACTAGAGACCGTGATTGCTCCACACCAGCCTTCCCCAGCTTGGTGCTGTCCAGATGTGTTGGAGTACAGCTCACATCAACCCCTCTCCAACCAGCATGGCCATACTGGCTGGGGATGATGTGAACTGTAGTCCAACACAAATAGAGGGTGCCATCTTGGGGAAAGCTGTGCCACACAGAGGCTGGGTCTGCATCCGTAGTAGAATCGCCATGGCAGCATGGACTCTGCCACTTCATTCTGCCATGAGGATACTTTTGGGGGGCTTCTTTAGATTAAAGGGAAATCATGTTCGCTTACTGGTGCTTTTCTTCCTGCTTCTCTTCCACAGTTGTAATGAGCTGAATTACATGGGAGGACCACATGGTCTGCAATTGAAAACTTTGGTGTTCATAGTATTGAACAGCACCATCTAGTGGCTGTTTTGTAGCACAACTTCCCCTGCACACAGTAGGAAATCCTGAGATAGTTCAGAAGAAATGGCATATTTAAGTTTTTTTTAAAGAGCAGAAGACATGCAGGAGATTCACAACGTCATCAAAAAGACCCATTAACTTCCATGATTGGATAGTCGTGAGCATGCCTTAGTTCACTCATGTGAAGAAGACCTGTGTCTGCTGTCCCAGATATGGAAAAAAATTCCTGCAAATTGGGGAGAAGGGTTCTAGTTTGGAACTTTACCTGCTGTGCTGTTTTTCCATTTGCAGGGAATTGGTTTGTTCTTGTTTCTTTAATGTTGAGGAGCACTCAAAATTGTGTTCACCCACCTGCAGCCTAGGTAGTATAGCCCTAGGCAGTACAGCCTATACTACCACCTCATCTGCTGCAGGCATAGACCAGACCTGAATGACTGGCAGATGAGAATGTTGAATTCACTCAGTTGAAAACATTGTATCTCAAAGGTGTGGTGATAAGAAAATTCTGTTTCTCTGATGGTGGATTCACACATGCAAATCCGTCATCAAGGGATGAATGTTTGTACCAACGCAACACAACAGTTTCATGTGTGTTCATACGCACCAAATTCGAATTTCCAAAATAAAGTGAGGGTATTTGAGACCTGCAGAGTATAAAATCCATTATGTGGTATGGAAATGTGAGGTGTAGAAATAAGGGACATACTACTGTCTTACTTCTATGCTCATTCAGGTGGTTAAATCGGTCTCTTATTCCAGAGATCATCAATTGTATATATCTGTATATGGGCTTTACCTTGCTGTTCTACCCCTGTTCTTAAGAATTGAATGCTGCCATACCAAGCCCTGTAAAGGTTTCTTTCCAACTATATCTATCCTCCTGTTCTTTTCATTCTATCATTGCATGACTCGTGATTCATCTGTTCTCCACTTCTTTCCCCCAGAAACTCGGAGGCTGCGTTTGATGGATGGAGGAAGCAACTGTTCTGGCAGGGTGGAGTTTGAATATAATGGTGTTTGGGGCACTGTGTGTGATGACAACTGGGACCTGGCTGATGCTGGAGTTGTGTGCCGGCAACTGAACTGTGGTTGGGCCATTCAGGCTCTGAATGCCTCTCATTTCCAGAAGGGAACTGGCCCCATCCATTTGGATGAAGTGAAATGTTTGGGGAATGAATCTTATTTATGGGACTGTCCATCAGAGAAAAACCAGGACTGTGGACACAAGGAAGATGCTGGTGTGATATGTTCAGGTCTGTTTGATGGAGCACAGCTCTCTCTCTCTCTCTCTCTCTCTCTCTCTCTCTGTGTGTGTGTGTGTGTGTTACAGCATTCCAGAATCTGGTGCCATCCAGACATTGTAGTCCAAAACATCTGAAGGGCAGCCATTGGTAGTCTACCAGTAGTGGTATATTCTAATCCACGGATGGCCAAGTTTTTAAGCCTGGAAGGATAAACTCTTGGTGGCCAATAGCCAGACTTGCAGCCTATTACCATGCTAATTCTTGGAAGCTCCAACAGATTTGAGAGTAGGAATGGATGAGTCCAAATCCATTTAGTCAATATTTTTATACAAACTTACCCAATTCGCACCTCCCAAACCTGCATGTGAACCAGAACGCCATTTTGCACCAAACTTCATATTTTTCAGAATTTTGGGATGCAATTCCCAACTCAAAAAAATGCACACAAAAATGTGTATATTAAGGAATATAATAGGGGAAAGCATACACAAAAGCATGATGTTAGAGTAAAACCGCTTGTAAAAAGTGTACACACTGGAAAAGTATATACCAAATTGCATACGTTAGAAGAAAGCACGGGGCAGTGTGTGTGAATTTCCATGCAGACGTTTTTGGCCACATTTGCAAACTGATGCAGAAATGGTCCGAAACAAACTGAGGGTCGAGAAAAATACGAAACTGAGCAAAACCGAGACTGACAGGTTCGCCCTGCCCTACCTGAGAGTACAGCAGGAGGAAATCATGAGAGGGAAGAAATTACTTCCCTTCCTTGTCCAAACTGCTTCAGTGAGGGCAGAAGTGTGTTGCTTTCCTCCACTCCCTTCCAAGACTGGCAGCTCTTCTGTACATTTAGCGAAGAGGATGATGTGAGCCCAAGACGAAGCTGAGTTATTTCCCTCTCGTTGAAGTAGGTCAGAAGAAGGAGCCAATACTCTTCCAATTTTGCATTCTCCTCCTCTGTACTGCAAGGCGAGAGTTGGAGCCGAAAGCCACGGCAGATAGCTGATACTATAACTATGCTGCTGTCCTGATGTTGACTGCATCTGGACAGATGCTCTTATCTACATGCCCAGTGTGGATATTTTCTGACAGTGGTGCGACAAAGGGAAGCAGCAAACCGAAATCCTGCATAACATATATTTTAGTCGCAACCAGCTCAAGAGAAATGTCAGCTCCCCAGAGGGCTCAGGGTTGT
This sequence comes from Elgaria multicarinata webbii, assembly GCF_023053635.1. Lineage (NCBI taxonomy): Eukaryota > Metazoa > Chordata > Lepidosauria > Squamata > Anguidae > Elgaria > Elgaria multicarinata. Next base: position 81,326,077 of record NC_086172.1, read on the forward strand.
TGTAACAAATAAACCCTTTATCTGGGACGAATAAGAATCTCAGGAGGGCCATCTTTATGTCTATTTCAATAATTATTTGTGGAATAAACCTTATATCTCTAAAGGCCCCAGAGCCAGGCAAGTAGTGCTAGTATTTTGATATGTGTGTGTTCTGAATGTTCCACGTGTGTCTCACTTAAAAAAACTGAATATGACTCCTCCTAATGCCTTGCCAGCAAACTAGGGACGCAGAGTTCAGCAAGAGTGAGGAGATTCTACACTGTCTCATGCGTTCTGTAGAATCTTCTCTTGAAATGTTACCCTCTAAGCCTATTAGCATAAGTTATGCTAGAACACCTATCCTTTAGGCTGTTTTTACACATGACGTTAAAAGTGCCACTAGACAATTTCACATCTAAATTGAAAAATCAGAATATTGCCACCACATTCTGGATTGGAGCTCATTTTTGGGTTCATTGGAGGGAAAAAAGGCAGGATATAAATGCAATAATAAATAAATAACTTTTAAAGCAATGTAAGGAGATGGAGACAAGGAAATGGCATTTTCTCTAGAATCTCTTGCCTGAAGAGACTGATTAATGTTGCTTCAGAGTAAGGCTGGTCCTGCTTTGAACCTCAGATTATTTTGGTGCGTGTCTGAACATAATGGATGTTGGATTGGAGACAGAAGAGAACCATTTTTAAACCTAGCACTGTAGCTTTTACACTGTAAAATGCCCTTAGTCTCCAGATCATCACTTCCTTTTTTAAACAGCTTTTAACATAAATATCACATATTTTAACATACATCTTAACAGAAATAAATATAAATGTTTAAATATATAGTATATAAAACATGGATTTGGTAGCATTGAAACAACAACATAGGGATGGTTGGATGTTATGGAATTTTTCATCCCAAAAATGAATACACAACAACCATTTATCTATAAACTTATCAGTTTGTGAGCTATGTTGTCTTCTTACAAAGTTTTATGAACAAGGCTATTTTCCCTTTCTTTCTTTCTTTCTTTCTTTCTTTCTTTCTTTCTTTCTTTCTTTCTTTCCTTCCTTCCTTCCTTCCTTCCTTCCTTCCTTCCTTCCTTCCTTCCTTTTCATCCAATCTACAGTTTGGAAGGATTCTGAAGATTTTCAGGGATGAGCAATACATATCCTTGCTGCTATTAGCAAGCTTAATCACTTGTAAATCTTCTGATTACATTTCTTTTTTATATATAACAGGACTACCTTGTGTTCTGGAGATAAATGTTATGCTGTCATGTATTAGATTATGGTTAAAAAAATCATTCCAGAAATGTTTGGGTACATCCAAAAATACGTAAACGTTTCTTTGGAAAACTGGCATCCTATGCTCCAGATATGTTGGACTATAACTCCCAGATGTGTTGGACTACAATTAGTACCTCACTTCTGAATGTTATGATATAGATAGAAAGCAGAAGAGATATGGTTTTAACCTGAACTTATATTCTGATCAATGTGGCTGTCCTATTCGATTTTCAGATGCCTGAAATAGCTGTTACAGTTCATAGCATACATAGTTCTAGCCTGTGAGGCACTGAAATACCACCAGTTCATGTCCAGCAGTATATTACAGAAAGTGACATAAGAAGACCAGCACTTTTCTAGCCTTTTCCCCTTTGCTGACTCTGCCTCCTTTCCTCTCCAACCATCTACACAGAGCACCAAAAGTGGCAGCTGTCAGGCGGACTAGATGCTTGTGCCGGCCGCTTGGAGGTCCATTACAAGGGCATCTGGAACACCGTATGCGATGGGAACTGGTACCAGGACGAGGCTGATTTGCTCTGCCATTCCTTGGGCTGCAGTGACAAGGCCTTAACCACAAAGGTGTCTTTCAGCCACACGCTGCCGGGCAAGATACTTTATCAGTGTATTGGGACTGAAGACTCACTCGCCAATTGTAAATTGCACCACAACAAATCCAAGCTGTGTCACCAGTTCAGAGCTGCTGGCGTGATATGCAATGGTAATTTGGTACCTTGGCCTTTATCAGTGTGCCTCCCTTAAAGCATTGGGGTAGAACGAACATGCAAGGGCAAACAGTGAGGATGAGCACTCCTTACCACCACCTTCCACTATCCATCACCATTCTCATCATCCTCCATGTGTTGATGGTGAACTTCTGCAGTAGGTAACCTTTTGTATCTGTGGAGACAGCTCCCTGCACAATGCAGAACACTGGTTTTCTACAGTTCTACATTGTATGGGAAGTTCTTAACAGATACAAAAGTTTACCCACTGCAGAAGTTCTCCCTCAACATATGAAGGGCGATAAGAAAGGTGATGGAGGGGTTGGAGCTAGTGTGCTTGTCGTTGCTGTCCCCCCTCACTTGCTCATTCTACCCTGAACAAGACTGCCTGAATAGGGCTTATATGTTCTTTTTCTCTTTCCCTCGCACTCTAGTATGGATTTCAAGTCCAGACGTACATCATTGGGGGAGGGGGGGGAGAGAGGCTACACTGTTTTTACTTGCATTCCCCACCATCATCATCTCATTGGGTTTTTTCCTATTACCCTTCAAAGGTCAAAGGTCTGGAATGTCTGCATTATTGTTCTACCAAATGTTTATCTCAGTTTAATAAATACATCTCATCTATGTGCTGGTGAAGGTGAGAGATTCCATGCTTAAAAGCATTCCAGAGTGAAGGCAGGCCAGATTCAGATCGGAAATTGCAACTTCAGCCTAGGATTCTGCCATGTTCAGGCAAACCAACCATGTTCATGGGCCGTGTTATCTGTTCCCCCTGCTGACTTTCTCTATTGCTGTTACAAAAAGTACTACAAGTGCTCCCAGGAGAAGCTGACTGGTGGTTCATGTTTTCTTCTCTCATCTTTCTTGGGCACATGTGCAATTCTTGTTAAACACGCTTTTTAAAAGGTCAGTTTAGAACAGTGACCAGAGAACCTCCACTGCTACACACACACACACACTATTTTAAGTCAGTTGGCTTGTCTTAGCATAACCCGATAACAACAGCAACAAAACACATAAAAATGCACATCAAGTACAGGAGTTGGGAAAGGAACAGGCCATCAAAGGCTAATATTTTGTACACATCGTAAAGCCAAACCATAAAAAAATATAACCAGGAATGTCTGTAGTGTAGCCACACTATATATTCTTAAATATGCATATTAGAACAGTTGGACAATGTTAATCAAGATAAATGGAAAATCGTACAGGGGAATTATGTAAAGAGCCATCAAGATTCTGGTCTCCTGACTTTTTCAGGAAAGTGTGGGTGGGCCTGCATGGCCTGTGTACTGCCTCCAAATTAAATAGGAGGCCACTGCTAGACTGGACTAGAATAGAAGACTCATAAGAATAGGAAGGAACCTTGGCTGTCATCTAGCCCAACAGCCTACTCAGTGCAGATGGCCCTGAAGCCTCTGCTTAAATAATTCCAGGAAAGGAGAACCCACCACCTCTTGAGGCAGTTGGTTCCACAGTCATACAGCTCTTATCATTAGGACACTTCTATTGTTTAGCCGGAATCTGCTCCCCTCTATTTTCCACCCAATAATTCTAGTTCTGCCCTGTGGAGCAACAAAGAAGTAGTCTACTCCATCTTCTGTGTGACAGCCATTCCAATATTTGAAGACTGCTGTCATGTCTCCCCTTAATCTTATCCTTTCCAGGCTAAATATATCTAGTTCTTTCAACCGTTCCTCATAGAACTTGGTTTCCAGAACACTTACCATCCTAGTCACCCTCCTCTGGACATGCTCCAATTTGTCAATGTCCTTCTTAAAATGTGGCACCAAGAACTGGGCCCAGTACGCCAGATGCAGTCTGTCCAGCGCAGAATGGAGCAGAGCTATTACTTTCCATGATCTGGACACTATTTATGCTTCTGTTAATGCAGACTAAGGTTGCATTAGCCTTTTTAGTAGCTACATCACACTTGCAAGCTCATGTTCAGCTTGTGGTCTACTAAGACAGATACACTTTACATGTATTACTGTCAAGCCAGGTCTTTCCCCATCCTATACTTGTGTCTTTGATTTCTCTCTCCCCACACTCCCCCTGTTTGGTGTGTGTACCTAAATGTATCTGAATTTCATCTTGTTGGGTTAGTTCCCGTGTTCCAGCCTGTCAAGATAATTTTGAATCCTGTCTTCTACAGTATTAGCTATCCCAGTTTTGTATCATCTGCAAATCTGATAAGCATCCCCTCATCCAATTCATTTAGGGTGCAATCCTATGTCTATTTAGACAGGAAAAAAAGTCCTACAACTCCCAGCATGCTGGCTGAGGAACACTAATTGTAGAACCTTTTTTCTGTCTAAACAGGCATAAGATTGTACCCTTATAAAAGCATTGACCTGCACAAGACCTAAGACAGGGTCTTGTGGCCTTCCACTTCACATCTTCACCCCTCCCAGGTTGATATAGAGCTTTTAATGGGTACAGTTGTTCAACCAGCTGTGGACTCACTTAACAGACCACATTTAGATAGAATGGAAAAGGAAAGAGGAACAGCAAGAAATTAAAGGGTGTAGGGGAGAGATTTGAGGGGATGGAGATTTGAGCTAACAGATGTGGGCATAGGTGCCACCCCTCTGGCTGGCTGCATGTCAACGTTGCAAGATGGAAGTAGCAGATTCTTTGTTGTCATTTGCCACAGAGTGTTGTTTTTGGGGTGGAATCCATGCCAACACCTCCCATCCCTTCCCAGCGCAGATGGTAGCCACATGATCCAAGCAGGGGTTGCCTTCTGGTTTCCCTGCTGCAGCATGGACATCATACCACAACGCTGTTGGGCTTCTCTGGAGGGGATGGTTGAAATGCCACTTGGCAACTGTCCCACCGCCACCATCTGGATATACCCTGATTGGGTGGCACAGTAGCTAGACAGCTTATTTGGAACATGCAGACTCTACCATCACAGCATCTATCCTAGTCTAAGCTGGGGGTGGGGAGGGGTGCGTGGAACGATGCGGATTTCAGTTGGCTCTGATCAAAAAAGCTGTTTTGCTCCAAGTCTGTGATGTGCTTTACCCCACACTGGTTCCTGCCTGCTGTATGGCTGATGGGTGCTGATGTAAAACCAGCACAGACTGTGTAGTTTGCATGGCTGTGACTCCCCCAGCATCTGTGCTTGGAGAAGAATATGTATTTATTTATTTATTTATTTATTTATTTTAGAATTTTTATCCCGCCCTTTAGCCAAAAAGGCTAAAAGGCTCTCAAGGCAGTTTTTCCCTACCCTGTGCCTGCTTACCCTACCCTTACCTGTTTGCATTCTCTTCCCCTCCTTATTGTTTTACTATGATTTTATTAGATTGTAAGCCTATGCGGCAGGGTCTTGCTATTTACTGTTTTACTCTGTACAGCACCATGTACATTGATGGTGCTATATAAATAAATAATAATAATAATAATAATAATAATAATAATAATAATAATTACAAAAATATTTCTTAAGACAGTCCCTGCCCACACAGGCTTACAATCTAAAAAAAAATGACACAATAGGAAAGGGGACAATTCCAGTGCTCTGTGATGCGCATGACAGCTATATCCAGCTGGTATCATCGGAAGATGCAGTCTGGATAAGCCCTGGCTAATCATATTTCTATCCCCCTCTTTCTCACTCTAATACTGATGTGTTTCTCAGGTACCGTTGGTTCTTCGTTATTTCATGCTTTTTTCTGGATTTCAGGCTCACTGGGCTTGGGGGATCCTACAGAAACACCAAGGACAGTAACGCTGGCTTCGGTCCCCCACCTGCCCAGTCCAGGTAAGTGCAAGAGGCTGTCTATACGTTTTCTAAGCCCTGTGATGGCTGTGAATCGGTGATGCATCAGTTGTACGATGCAGTCGCCGATTCGCAGCCACTACAGGGCCTTTCACTGAAGCTGCGCTTTGGAAAAATCAGGGATTTACCTTGACCTTTCCCAAAGAAGCAAGGTCACCACAGCCCATCCGCCATGTGACCTCACTCCAAGCATTCCGGTGTAGATGGCGACCACTGATTGGTCGCCAGAAGACGGGCAGTCTCCTCCTCCCCCAGTCATGCCTGTGATCAAATAGGGTTTCTTTCTTTCTTTTTTGACAAGGTGATAATATCTATGGTGACTATATGGGAAGGAGGATAGGGATTCTGTATCTTTAACAGTGGTATTGAAAGGGGAATTTCAGCAGGTGTCATTTTTATGCAAGCAGCACCTGGCGAAATTCCCTCTTCATCACAACAGTTAAAGCTGCAGGAGCCCTGCCCTCTTGACCAGATACAGAAGAGGGCAGGGCTCCTGCAGCTCATCTACACCAGGCTTTTACCCCAGTTCTATTCTGCCCCCAAGTCAATCATGTCAGATGACACACACACCTCCCTGTAGGACAATTCTTGCCCTAAATCCATTGTTTTTTAAACCCTATTTGTGGCGAGTTTTCTGATTTGCAGAAGGGAAGAGTCATGTGGGGCGGAGGCTTATGTCTACCTGGAAGCAAGTCCTTGCCTTGGGGATGGGAGTGACCTCTGCTGCTTTAAAAGGACACTGTTTGGACCCTGTGCTCAGTTGCTGCCTGCCCCTTTAAATATTCACTGAGTGAGGAGGGGAGCATAAGGAGGTTGTTATGTAGGGAAGTGCAAAGATATGCAAAGAGCCTTACTGGTGTTTAAAAGCTTCACAGGTCCTGGGCTTCCTCGCTTCCCTACACCTACCGTTTTAATGACATTCAGTTCTACTCATTTGTCCCATGCAAATGTTTAGTTTAGTTTTAATGTGTGCTCCACATTGCTAGCTACCATCTGCCCCATGAGAAGCTAACATGATTTAAATGGAATCGCCGCAAAACCCGTTTCCTTGTAGATTGGCTCCGTGTGTACAAACAACCCCTCTTTGCATTCACCTTCAAGACGCTGGAAAATCTATTATCTGTCTCCAGCCTAAAATCAGCACTGACAGGCAGAGTTTGCATTGCATGCACGTTTGACTATGCTGTGTCCATAGTAAGAGTCGCTTTTGTTCCCACTTGTATTACTGCTGTATGCATCTGATTACATTCGTACTAATTTCCCTAGATAACCCCCAAAGGGCACAAATTCAAATGCAGCTTTGCAAGGTGCTTTCTTTTCCCCTGCCTTCCACCCAACTCTGCTTATGTTTCCATTTGCAGCTTCGACTAGACCGGAGAACTTGGAAGTTACCCCATCATACCAGATGCTGCAAATCCTCTCCATTGTCCTGGGGCTCCTCCTTTTTTTGGCCGTTCTGATGCTTATCATCACAGTTGTGCTGAACAGGCGAAGGAAAAATGGTACCTTTGGTATGCTGGACATCACCAGCGCCATAGAGGGTCTATAAGGAATGTTATGGGAAATTTGCTGGGATAGGTATAATTTTGGTGGGTGGGGAGGCTACTACTACAGTAGGGCTAAGCTATGGCTTTCATTGAAGCATCTCCCAGCTTCCCTCCTGGCAGAAATCAGAATAATTGTAAAACGTTCCAGTGATGGAGTCACACAGCCACCAAAGAACTGTCATAAGCTGTCAACATTTTTCTTTTTCTACCACTTCCAGAAGCCTCCTTGATAACCAGGCTATAATGCAAATTGAGATCTGCAGAAGGAGTGTGCAGATAGATGTCAAGAATAAGAGTTGATTGACAATGAGGCCTAGAAGCTTCTTAGAAAGAAGTACATAATTGAGGCATTACCTCTTGGGGATCCTGATGTTCCCACCCCCCCTGCACTGGCAGATGGACCCATATCAGAGGATACAGATATGCATCCCTTATAGAAGGATGTCATGCATACCTCTTTCATTGGGAAGATGCAATGTTCATCCAACCAGCTTCTGACATTTCATGACGTGTATCTTTGCAGTAAAACAGGCAAACATGGGACCCTTGTATACACAGCCACAAGGCTGCTAACTGTTACAAGTTGGTGAAAACATATTACATAACTAGTGATACTAAACTGTAGAGTTCTAACTAGCTGGACACTAGGATACCTGAAGGATCACCTCTCTCCATATGAGTTTGCCCAATGAACTTTGGACATTGCTGGAGAGACTACCCTCTGGGTGCCTCTGTCATCTGAGTGAGGTGGGTGGTAATTAGGGAGAGGGCCTTCTCGGTTGTGGTGCCCCATTTATGAATGCCCACCCTAGGGAGTCCTGCCTGGTGCCTGTTCTGTTGTCCTTTCTCCTTTCCCAGGCCTTTTAATCTGTGATGGAAATTGTTTTTTAAAAGCTGCTCTTATCTAGCTGTTTATTTATTTATTTTTAATTTTATTGTGAATATCAACAAATTAGAACAGAAAATACATCGTGAAAATGAAAGAAAACCCCCCCCATATGTTGCATATATAGGATTATCGTCATTTCCATCATGTGTACTGTTAAAAAAAAAGGGGGGAGAGAGAATTATACAAAGGTTTCAAGAAAAGCAGACCATATATCCCTGCATTTATCCACTTAGTTGCATCTACATAGCACCTGTTCAAAAGCTGATAATGTTATTAGGTCCTCGATCCATTGCATTATGGGAGGTGTGGATTTGTCCTTCCAATGTGATAGTATAAGTCTTTTGGCTGTCATAAGGTCTCTGTAGATCCATCTGCGCTGACCATTTGTTAACTTCCAAGAAGCTGGTAGATAATTTAGGAGGACATGGACATTGTTCCATATTATAAATTGTTTCAGTATAAAGTTCATCTTTATAACTTCCTCCCAAAAAGGGGCAACTACGGGGCATTGCCAAAACATATGAGTTAAAGGAGCATTTTATGTATTTATTATAAGCTGCTTATTTATTGTTGTTGCTTTTTCAAATTTTAGTTTGTAAGCTACCTTGAAAAGGGTTATTTCTCCCCCCCCCCTGAAGGGTTGGATAGAAATAGATTTAAATAAATACATCTGTGACATACACATGGAACAAACATGAGTTTGCCATTGACGCAGCCTCTCGGATGGCTGGAAGGGGTCTAGGCATAGAAGGAGTCCACATCCCCTTGCAGACAGCCTTACAGAATGGAACACCCATTTCTATTTGCAGATTGTGCCGTTTCCTCCGCCTCAGTATCAGCCCCTGTCCTGGTGAATCACAGCGTGCAGATCACAGCCCCCGGAGCAAGTAACGACTATAGGGAAATCCCCACAAGCCTCCCCAAAGAAGAAGGTATCAGAAGCTATTGCTTGCTTGCCTGGTTCTCCAGATACCCTTTATTCTGTGCATCTCTCTCTCCCCCCCACCAACGCGACTTCCTGGCAACTCACTCCATCTTTGATGGTTAGGCCAGAAATCTAATAGGGATTCACAAGGTTGCTCTTGGTGGGCTGCTGGAAATCAGATGATGACACTGGAATCATAGTGGAAGTGGGTGTGAGAGTGAAAAATGCATGATGGGCTATGGGATGGTATACAAATGCAATAAATAAATACATAAATAGAAAGTGGAGTGGGAGGGATTTTAACCCTTTCCTCCCTTGCTGTGATCTCTAGGGAGAAAAACACCTCCTTTTAAGATGTCATTTGCCTTGGGGGGAAATCATGATCATGATCAGCCCCCTCCACCACAGTTTATGCTATTTGCATTTTTTAAACGTGCATGTGGAATGGAAGCGCATATTTAACATCATGGCGAGCTTGGCCCTAACACCTACCACAAGTAGGAGAGGGACAACGTTGCAGTAGATTAGGAAGTGGCGGTTGGAGCAGGGCCCTGGCACTTTTTAGAAATTGTTCTGCCAGCCAACCAGATTGTGGCACAATGTAATACAGTTGCTCGTTTGTTGTGCTTGATCCATAAGGAAGAGTTTCGTGTTAAGGGATACTGCGTTTTTCCAGCTAAGAAAAAGTTGACTCTTTCCCCCAGCTAATGGGTGCATTGCAGTTTGGAGCAGTGTCTCGCATGAGGGTCTTACAGAGATACCTGACAGAACAGCCTTCCCAACATGGCTCTTTCCAGATGTGTTGAACTACAATGCCCATCATTGCAGTGTGGAGCAGGAGAAGGAGGAGGAGTTCAACACATCTGGAGAGCAGCAGGTTTGGGAAGACAGAGATAGGCAGTGACCATAACATCGCTCATCAGAATGCTGCAATTTAATGCAGGTCTCTCATATGCCTCCTTGCACATTTCACCCAGTCGCTAATGTTACTGCTCAGCCTGAAAAATGGGGATGTGCACAGGAGCCAGAAGTGACTAGACGCTAGACAAAATGAGGCCATGCCCATCATGCATTTTTCACTCTCACACCCATACGTAAAAACCCAGTAACCAGACCTTGCTCGAGACAGCTGAACTGACGCTGCCTTGAGACTGTTGAGTTAATGTGATTCCAGGGCTTCAGCATCCGTTTAAAAAGGATGGAATAGCGGCATGTGGCTGTCCCCTCTCTCTGCAGAATGGCTATCTCCCCAGTCCCATCCATTACATGTAGAATGGATATTATGTTATTGCATCACTTCACAAAGGAAAAAAATGAAGCGGGGTCATGCTCTGAACGCTAGTAGCTTCATCCTACATACCTGTTTCCCTCGAATTATCCCCTACAGCGCTAAGCTGTTGTTGTTGTTGTTGTTGCTAGCTAAATCACACCCCAGGTGGCAGTGCTCCTAAGATCCTTTGCATACCAGGAAATGGGTTTAAGAGGGGAAATGTTAAAAAAAAAATGTTAAAAAAAATAAAAACTCAACGGATGACCCAATCTGATTCAAATTTGGTGTGTTTAAAGCTCTCCTTAATATCTATTACTGTGCCAATTTTGATGTCTTTATCTTTAAAACTTACGCAGATGTAAGCATTTGTTTATTTTTTCTTTAAACATATCAGATCCTGCTCCTGCGCCCCCGGTGGCCGCTCGGAAAACAACAAATGATTCGCTCCAAAAGTAGTACCAAAATTGGTCGGGTGTTTTGCTGTTGAAGCACAATTAAAGCAGGATGCATGGGAGTACTTCGCAGTCAAAGCAGATTATAAACTGGAAAACTTCAGGGTACTTCACAATAAAAGCAGATTATAAGCTGGAAAACTTCGGAGTCCTTTGCACGCAATTCACAGTGATTGCACAGTATAACCCTGGTGTGATAAAGCTCTTGAGAAGCCTGAATATTTTTAGTAGGAATCATCCTCTTCTCTCCACTAGTGCTTGGGTTCTTCTCAATTTAATCATCTTGTTTCCTTAAGGATAAAGATGAAGGGGGGGACAGACGACTTGTAGATAATATAAGTTCAGAAAGAAAGTTGCAGGTTGAAAATCTACTATATAATATTTAAGCTAATAGCAAATCTTAATAGTATTAGGTGGGCACCCACATTGATAGCTCTGCTTACAGAAATCTTAAGTGTTGGGTTACATAATTGGAAGGAGTCCTGAATCTCTTTGCAGTCGTAGGCACTGAGCATTAAGGGATTCCTGAAAGGACATTCAGACCAACCCTAAACCCATAGCAATAGCAATCCTAGGATCCTTTGTGAATGGTCACTTTGTGCTTAATTTACTTCACACTCCTCAGCTTTAGCATCAAGTGTCACAGTCTGTATTTTTCGGGGTTTCATTTCCCTCTGACTTCGCAAGTTACATTTTCTTCACTCCTGTGTGTTTGTACCTTCCAACTCAGTATAACACTTCAAGCACCTGAAGGCATGTGCCATAATAAATGTGTTCATCTCCAAGACTCTGAGCATCATCACAAGAGGGAAAATCGCATTTCCTTATCATCGCTTCTCCGCCCCCACTCTGTCCTTCATTGCTTCCTCTTTCTTCCCAGAGAAGAAAGAGGAAGTAAGCAAAGATCACGTGACTCATTCAGGGGGCGTTTTTATCGTACCTCTTTTCTTGCACACAGCAGGAGATTGTGGCACATTCCTTTTTTTAAAAAAAAAAGTCAGATTAAAAGGGGTCTATTTTGTGATGGAAAAATTAGCAGGAGTGGGACGCCTGCAGGAAGCGGATGTGCGAACATCCATAAGTGGGCAGTAGCGAGCGTGCGATAAAACACCTTCTGTATTATTTTTGCTGCAACAGACTAATGCACCTTCATAAGATTTAGTTTGTTCCAGACCAGTACATCAAGAAGCATCTCCAACTATCTATGAATGTAGAAATGTCTGGTTTGCCAGGGTTTCTTGTATTGCAGGTTCGTTATTCAGGACCTCAGTATGTTAAAATTTCAGCATGACACCAGGGCAGAGAATCCCAGGTGTTCTCTTTACCAAACCCATGGGCTGGCTTTCCCTGTCTAATGTTTCTGTTCTCCCTTTCAGCTACACCTCTTAGTGAAGACTCTGACTCTGACTATGAACACTATGACTTCAACAACAAGCCGCCCATGGCCCTCTCTACCTTCTACAGTGAGCATTTCACCCCTGCTCTCACTAGCAGACAAGCTGCTGTCTTGTCATCAATGTGGAGGCTCTTCGGGGCCAAGCTAGACCTTGTGCAGAAGGTCTACGACACTGTTGTTGTTGTTGTTGTTGTTGTTGTTTTCACTTTAATGGAGCTCTGAATTTGACCAGACCCAGTGGAGGCTGGTGGCTCTGATTTTGGTGGGGATGTAAATCCACACTGGTGTTTCAGGGGGATTCCACACGTCGTACTGAGGGCGCTTCCATGCACCCCCAGTGCGCACCCAAAACGATCGTGTAGCTTGCCTGGAAGAGACGAGGAAGAGGCGTCCTTGCCGCCGCCACCCACCTACCTCCTCGCCGGCCGGGTCGGAGAGCTCGGCTGAAGAAGGTGGGGTGGAGAGCTTCTTCCTCATCTCTTCGAACAGGCAAGCTACACGATTGCTTTGGGTGCGCACTGGGGGCGCATGGAAGCGCCCTCAGTACGACGTGTGGAATCCCCCAAAGTCAGAACCAGCCAGACCTCTAAAGGAGCTGTCCAAGGTGCTGTACCCTATCCCCAAACTAGGTTCAGTACCTTGGGTAGCTCCTTTAGAATTCTGGCTGGTTCTGACTGAAACCCAGAGTGGATTCACAGTCCTGCTGAAATTGGAGCCACCAGCCTCCACTGGCAGAGCTGCGTTGTTGGGGGAGAGGATATTTAACCTTTTCCCTTGTTCTGTTTTCCTAATCTAAATCATTTCATTTATTACATTTCTATAGTGCTCCATAGCTGAACTCTCTGGTCTATTCACAAACAATTAAAATATATAAAGGATGGGATTTATATAATGTATTCCATATAACATATTTTATATAATGTTATGTATATATTATATAAAACCCCTCCTCTCTAGCCTTTGTTATCCTTGCAATGGAATATATAGCATATATTCTCCCCCATGGGACTTGCAGCAGCTTGTGGGAAGGCGGGGGTGACTTAGATCAGGAAAATGGTATGAGGCTTAATGCCCTCCTTCCCCAGCACTTCTGCTCCTTGGTACACTTGGCATATCCTCAGCTCCTGCCACAGTTCCTCAAGGGACCTGCAGCTGCCTCCCCCTTGCCCCCCATTCCTGACACACAATCTGAGGTTCTACAGAACCTATGGAGAAGGTCTCCCTGGGGTAAGGAAAGAGTAACTGCAGAGTCAATTTTGTGAGATGCAAATTAGGTTTCAATCAAAGCATCCCACCCCCTTATCTATGTATCTAGTCTATTATTGCCATGCATATTCAACATTAATTGAATGTTTCTTGGGTGTGGGAGGTGACATATAGGAAGTAACATACATAAGCTTCAAATGCTGGAGTGCGGGTTAGAGGAACTGGAAATCTGAGATTTGCACAGCATATAAAATAGCCTCAACTCCAGTGCTGTCTCTTAAGAACTCTGTGAACGGGTCTTATTCTGCAGCTCTCCCTCCCCAGAGCTTTTAAAGGAAATGAGCAGCTCCAAGAACGTATCTGACAACCTGCTCCTTCCTCACCCCTTCCCTCCAAGGGTCTGTTTCTGAGAGCTTGACTAGTCTGCTCGGTTCCTATTTTCAGATTCTCTTCGCTACCTAGCAACTGATGAAGATATTCCTCCATGCAATTTCGTCATGCCAACTTTGCATGCAGAGCAGGAGAGCACACAGCCAGCCTCAGAGAGCTATCCACATGAGGGTGAGAGTCTATCTGATGCTGCTGCTGCTTCTTCTTCTTCTTCTTCTTCTTATTATTATTATTATTATTATTATGGCAGAATATATGTGCAGTTCCTTCTGATTTGTTATGCTAAATCCACCCCTCTTCCCTCACTGCCACATACAATCCACGAGTTTATCCCCTGTGAAGGATCCTTGGATGATGCACTTCGTGGATGGCATGTGGCTCCACTGGAAACTTAGCAACTTCTCGGGTTACTTGTGCAGTCAGACTGGACTGGCACTTGCTCACTTGAGAATCTGCCCTATGGTCTTTCTATCCATATAGCCTTTTCCTGCTCTCCTTTCCTCTACAACAGACCATTTCCAAAATGGAAAGTAAAGTCTGTCACACAGAATCACCAGTGGTTGCAGCACCCAGTAGAAAAAGGTTTCGCAAGGTTGTTAAGGTCTCCAGTGGCGTCCATTTATTTATTTATTTATTTATTTTATTTTATTACATTTATATACCGCCCCACGGCCAAAGCTCTCTGGGCGGTTCACAAAAGTTAAAACAGTAAACATTAAAAAGTATACAAAATTTAAAAACCATCAGAAACATAAAAACAACAATATAAAAACAAGAGTATCCATTTGGGCTTCAGGTGATACTAGACAACCAATTCTGGCTTTATGTGGTGGTCACCTTTGCCATATATGCTTGTGTTTGCTTCGCATGTGAAGGAAAGATGTGTCTATCAGCACCCAGTAAATAACATGCTTGGGAGTCACAAGCAATCTTACCTCCTTGCACATGTCTGCCACATGTTCCTGAATGTTTGGAAACACACTCCTCTCCTTCACACTCACCACAGTAAACTCCTATGTGTTCTCAGGACCATGTCAAATGTGAGGCAGCGCTGAGAAGAATACTGTGAGGCATCTTATAGAGAGCTAATTCAACTCTTCTCAGATAGTGAGGGACACACCAGGGCCAGTGTCAAGGATACTCATGGTCAAGTACCTGCTAGGGACCCACATCTCATCAGAGGCTTAGTGATAAGGGCCCCCTAAGTTGCTCCTCCTCTTCACCTTAGCAACAGGCTTGTTCACCTGCCTCTCACTCTGGTCCAGACAACAGTGGTTGTGAGAAGGGGGAGCAGTAGTACATGCCAATGCCTACTTGCTCACCGGCTGTATTCCTGGCAAGCAGGCAAGCAAGCAAGCAGAAAGAGGCTGAAGAGCAACAGCAGCCAATGGCAATGGTCGTGAGAAGGTAGACTCATTGAGAGAGGGTGCCCATCAATGGTGTCTTGCCCAAGGGTCCTCAAAAACATAGAGCTGGCACTGTGACACACAGAGGTACCCAAAGCTGTCTGATTCCTTCCTGTACTAGAAGGCTCAATGTATCCATGGTTTTCTCCAGCACAACCTACAGCTGAAGACAGTGACAGCACATCTTCTGGAGATGCTGAATGGTATGAGAACATCCCGAGACCAGAGCAACAGGGAGACCCCGTAGAAAACGAACCTTCCGTTGGAGGTGAAGAGCAGCAATGTTATCTGTTCAACCAAAGATTGTCACCAAATCAAACCCTTTCGGCATCTTTTCTAAACATGAGAAGCAAGCTCAGAGTGCAGCTGCCCAGCTCCTGCATGTGTTTTTATGGTGCTAGGATTCATAACAAGAGATCAGATTGTTACAAGGTTGTCGTTGTCACCTAATATTGTTGCTATGCAGTCATGTCTGGAGTGGGACAACTGTTCACAGCCACACTAACATACCGGAGCTCTCAGCCAAAGAATGGCTTAGGGCAGGGATAAGCAACATGTGTATTGTCAGAGGTTGCTCTGCCCTCCAGAGGTGCACAGTTTTGACGGCTGCTAACTTGGATGGCTTTAAAGGGGGATCAGAAATTTATGGAAGATAAGGTTATTGATGGCTACTACTCATGATGGCTGCATATCACCTTCAGTAGCAGAGGCAGTATGCTTTTGAACATCAATTGCTGGGGAACATAAGCAAGAGAGGATTATTGCCCTCATGTCCTGCTTATGGGCTTCCAAGTACCTACATGTGTTACATACAAAATCCAGGCAGAGAGATGTAACATTAAAGTAAAAGTTTCTGCATGAAGCTGCAGGCAAATGTTTGACAATAACCTGATAAACATCCAGTGGGGCTGCCAGGGGCCAGATATCATCATCATCATCATCATCATCATCATCATCATCATCACATTTAGATACCATCCCATAGTCGAAGTTCTCTGGGCAGTTTACAACGATTAAAACACTGAACATTTTAGTAGGGTGGGGGCCTAGGATTTGGCCCATATGCTGCCAGTTAGGCATCCCTGGCTTAGGCAAAATGGGTTACTCTTATGGGACATTACAGGGCCATAGGTGATGCACATTCTCATCTAAATGTTGAGCCACCACTTATTGCAGTCCACGAGGCACAGCTCTAGCCATGGTCAGGCACAACAAAATCCCAGAGCTTCCTGCCCCAAGAGTTGACAGTGCTCTCCCCTTAATACCTGCTGAGGCTGCACAGCTGGATAGTGGGGTCACCAAATATCACAGTTTGCTTTTAGTATATTCCTTCTGAGATGTGTCCTTCTGCTTCCTGGCCACTGACCCGAATACACTTCTCATTTCTTTGCTTCAGGCTTGACAATGTTTTCCAGACCTTTGGTGAACCGTGAGGCTGGGCCTGGGAATGACTCATTTGACAGCAGCGATTATGATGACATGTGGTCCTAAGGGGCAGGGTTCCTGCAGGGCTGCAGCAGCTCCATCTGTCTCCCTAGGACCTCCTTCTTCAGAAACAGCTAAGGATGACAAGCCTGAGAATTGAAAGAGACTAGTTTCCACAGGGCTCAACTGCAAGGATTCAGCATTTTGAAAGAAGACCATCCGATCCTAGAATTACATCCTGCCCGCAAAGATATCTCCCAGGATCAACTAGACATATGTTGCACTCATGCATGTTTCCACTTTATGCTATTGTAAAAGAAGCCCTATGGGAAGAAACACTGAGCTCTGGACTAGATTCTCCTTATTGGTTTTGGTTTTTGCAGCCAGTGATATACTATCATAAAGTAGTTGAGACAGATATTCCTAAAGCCTCAGCAGTCACCTGGTTTCTAGTTTCAAACTACAGGCAGCTCAGACAGAAGCTTCCAGAAACAAGCACAGTCCTATCGCCTTGAAGTTCTCATTCTTGGAATTGGAACTCATCTGGCAGGAACCAGGGACATTGTTTCTTCCTTGGGGAGAGTGCTTAGTTAATTGTCACTGAGTACTTGAGGTCTGAATAGGACTAGTGTTCTTTCATTGATGGGATTAGGTCTCCCTGAAGAAATCTAGAATTGCCCTTTAGCCTATCCTAGGCTGATGCTCAGGGAGGAACGTCCCTTGTGTGTATGTTTTGTTTTGATGCCATAGTGCTATCTAGAATGCATTGTGCCAAGCTCATATGGCAGGAATTTTATAGCCAGTCAGAAGCAAGACTTAGAGCAAAAGCTTGTGAATGAGGAAGGTTGATGATGGTTCCAGACAGAGGTTTGTTTGTTTGTTTGTTTGATTGTGCAAATACCCTGCCTCAAACATGAAATTTTACTGGGGTCCAGATATTGTCTTCCATGTGTGACCCTGTCATGTTTCCATACCACTTCCTGAATCTTTCCACAGAGAAACCTTAAAGGAGGGAAAGACAGAATAGCTGCACAATGTCCTCCGATTGGAAGCACTAAGAACCCTCCTCCGTCAGGAAGCATCCTAAGTCTGTGCCTGGCCTTACTATTGACTCGCTGTGTGAGAACGATCAAGACCTTCCTCCTTCAGTACTTGGGTTTCTCCCTAGTATGGGGAATGGGCAGTGATGATCAGCATCTCATAGTGATATTAGCTTTCTTCTCTGGGACTTGTGAAGGACTGTGAGCTCCTGAGATGGAGGGTGGTCGAAGATAAGGTATTGCAGATGACAGACCTATTCTTCTTCCCAATCAGAGTTCCTAACCAGGCAAAAAAGAAAAAAAGAAAAAGAAAAAACAGGATCAACTGTTATTGGCTAAATTTGGGGAAGTAACACACTCTTGTGGAAGAGCATGCAGATGCAGTCCTTGGCACCTTCAGCTAAAAGCATCTCAGGTAAGAGGGATGGAAAAGACCCTCTGCATGATAATCTGGAAAGCTTTCTTCATTCAGAGTAGCTGATCCAACTAAATATAAGGCAGTTTCATAAATAGTCTCATCCAGCCTTCTCCAACCTGGTGACCTCCAGATGTTTTGGCCTTCATCTCCCAGTGAGGAATGGGGTAAAGTGAGGGTTGAGTGCTACACTGGACCAAACTCTTTACATTATGCTGTCCTTCCCACATTTGGGTATGGTAATCTTACAAAAGTCATTGCCAGAACAGTGTGTCTTAGATTAGACCAGCCTCCTCTCACCCTGGTGCTCATCAGATGTTTTGGCCTTCATCTCCCAGCATGGCCAATGGTCAGGCATTATGGGAGCTGTAGTCCAAAACATCTGATGGGCACCAGGTTGGGAGGAGGCTGGTCTAATCTAAGACACACTGTTCTGGCAATGACATTTGTTAGACTACCATACCCAAGCGTGGAAAGGACAGCATCAATGTGAAGAGTTTGGTCCAGTGTAGCCCTCAACCCTCACCTTACCCCATTCCCCACTCTGTAGTGTTGCAGATAAGTGCTCCATGTGCCTGGACGTATTCATTTTGGTGTTATACATAAGGCCTTTGAAAGCACTAGATGCTGCACTGTGGCTGGGGCAGGACGCATCTAACATTGGCAGTAATGAATGTATCTGATGAGGCCTAAGCATGAGCATCTTCTATGTCTAATTGACCCATTTTTTGTGTGAATTGTATTCCTATTACTCATCCCAGCATGGTGAGCTAGGTCATTGCACTTTTATAATGATGTGAAAATAAAACAAAAATCTTTCTTGGGGGCTGGATATCTGCTTTTTATTCTCTTAACAGATTTTGGAATCAGAGTAGACAAGATGGACCTCAACAAAATGCTGCAGCTTAGGGTGCTCCTGTTCAAGACAATCATTTCAATTTGAAACCACCACCCCCTAGTTTTACATACACACACACACACACACACACACACTGACAGTCAGCCAGTTTTCTGAGGATGTTCAATCCTCATTGTGTTGTTTTGGAGGTGGAGGGGTCCCCCCTCATGTGTGTTCCCCCCCCCTAAAGATGCTTTGTACGTCTGCAACCCCCTGGGACTTCCCCTACTGATTCCCTTGTCCTGTGCATAGATGGTACTACTTTGCATGGATGGTGCTACATAAGCAATGACATTCAGTTCTAAACATCAGACATAGAGTGAGTTATGGACTAGGCAGAATAGGGAGGTGGACATCCACAAGCCCTTATCAAGAGAGTGGGAGCGTATGACGGTTAGCTAACCATCTCTGAGACATGTTCCCTGTGAAGTTCCCAAGAACCATGACCCAGCCCTGTTACTTCTAGATTTTTAGTATGGCCTAAGATGTCCTGTTCACATAACATTTTTGATGAACAAGGTTAGGTTATTTTAGAATATAGGCATAATGAAATAGAGAGTCATTGACATAGTTCACATTCCCCTGTTCCCATGGAGATAAACAACCCAGGGACACGCCATCCTTTATTGTGATGTCCGAACCCAGAACTCTGTCAGAACCCATAGTTTGTTTATATCAGCAGGAGCAGGCATTCTCACTTGGCTTTTCAACAATCCATGGTTTGTTAACTATGGGTTGTTACAGTATGTGAATTGGGGAAATGTGACAAGTGTATCATACACACTATTTCTTGTATTTTAAATGTTTTTATGCCACTGTTCATCCCAAAGCATTCCACAGCAGTTCACAACAGAACTAAATGATAACAATCCATGTTATCATTAACAATCACATACATACAAAATTAAAACCAAATGAGCAATGAAACAACGAAACAACAAATTGAAAGAGCAACACACACACACACACACACACACACACACTGTGGTCACCATTCAACAGAATTTAGCAGCCAGCAAATATGATCTGTAATTTTAAAAAGGGTTAGGCTCATGTGAAAAGACAACAGGGAGGAGGTTGTGTGAATATAAGCTCCATCACACCAGGGGTTGACATGCTCCCTACCTCGCTTCTCTGCCCCTGTTTTCCTTCCTCAAGTTACTTCCTCTTTTCAAAAGAGGAAGTACCCAACGAGCAGGAGGCTCATTGGGTCCGCTGTTCTAATGGCGCTGTTTCTCCTGCACACAGAAGGAGAGAGCAGCAATTCCAAGTTTAAAAATACATCGGACTTAACCAGGGGTTTTTTTTGTCATGGAAGAAAGGCCAGAAGGGGTGCAGGAGGCAGACAACATCATGTGAGGGACCTGAGCAAACTCCGTGAGTGCCCAGTAACAAGCGTGCAATAAAATGCTCATCAGATGGAGCTTAGTATCTCAGAAGAGATTTCCAGAACATCGGCACTTTGACAAAAAAAGTCCCTGTTTTTAGCAGAGGTCAGTCTTACTTCAGCATCAGCTGACTCAAAAGCAGAGCCCGGTCTGCAATATGTAACGTGTGAGAGTTCTCTTACATTGAATGCTATGTAGGCAGTCGCATGTTAAGTCTGCCTTACATTTGCTAGAAATGTAAGAATTCACAAGATGCATCAATGTAATGTCTAGACTTAATTCATTCCTCCCACCCCCTCACCTCCACATGTCTATGCTGAAACAAAGTTCTAGTCCTGATATAACAGATATGATGAGTGAACTAGAAATGAATGGCAAGGAGAGTTACTTCAAATAAAGAGTATGCTCTCTATGGACAGGGAGCAGATGTTGAGTCAGTACAAATATATACCTACTGAAAAATATATTTCAAAGCCACGTTTCAGCATGGAGCTGTGCACATCATATCCCCCAGCAGAAGCACTGCGGACTCTTGGTGCTGTCCAGAATAATAACAGAACACGCTGCTTTTCAACTGCAGCTTATTTATACTGTACGTCACCTTTTCCCTGCAGGGAGAGAGGCTCTCCGCTACTTAAGTCTCTTGAGATGAAGGATCCCTGCAATTCAGAAGAAACTGCTCTGAAGAAGGTGCAACAAATTCAACAGATAGAATTAAAAAGTATTCCAGCAGGGGTATGTGCGATATAACAGTCCCCTCCAGCCTGGCTCTTCACAGTCCACCTGGGGCGTGTAGAAAGCATGTTGCCAGCACAAGTTTTGGCATGGCTCTGCCGTACTGATTCACTGCACCTGGAGCTATTCCCCCACAGGGGAGTTACAATGTTTGCGCTGTTTAGGTTAGAAAAAGGAGAGGAAAGAGGACATAGTAGAGGTGTATAAAAGTATGCATGGTGTGAAGAGGGGAAGATACTGTTTTAGTTTCTGGGGAAGAAGAGTACTTAGCTCATGGCCTGCTTCTGGGCTTTCCCTGGGCAGATACCTGGTTGGCCCATGTGGGAAAAGAATATAGGCCTTTGCTTTGATCCAACGGGGTTCTTCTTCATCGTAAGACACTACTTACTGCTGCACCAATGCCCCATTAGATCATGAGAATTGCCTTGGTTGGCATGCAGTCTATCTCCAACCGCAGTCAGCCAAAGCCCCCTGGGAAGCTTACAAGAAGAGTTTCTTGTTTGTCCCTGGGCATCTGGTGATCAGAAGTGCCCTGCCTCTGACCATGGAAGGTCAATAGCCAATTGAAACTCACAGCCATTGGTCACAGAAGGGGTGGCTCTTCTTCTTCTTCTTCTTCTTCTTCTTCTTCTTCTTATTATTATTATTATTATTATTATTATTATTATTATTTATTGCATTTTTATACTGCGCAATAGCCGAAGCTCCCTGGGCGGTTCACAAAAAGTCAGTGCTGTCTCCAGGGCAGGATCTACACTACTGCTTTAAAACGGTTTATAACTGTAGGGACAACTGTTGGGGCCCAGGACACACTCCACATACCGTTTTCAAACCATTTTCGGAGTGTCATATCCTGCTTTGTGAAGATGGATGTTGAGGGCCCATCTCCCTCAGCGAGTCTACCCTTTTCACCACCATTGCCATCAGGAGTGACTGCTGCTCCCCATCCTCTTTCTCATCACTTGCTGGCTTGACAGACTGAAAGGCAGCGAAAAGTAGGCTGAGGCATCTACCGCTCCTCCTCATCCTCAGCATCACCATTGCCTGAGCCAGTGCGAGAGGTGGGTGGACAAGCAGGTTGCAATGGGGAGGAGGAGGAGGAGGAGCAGCTCCAGGGGGCTCTTGTCAGTGGGGCCCTGCTGGGTTGGAGGCCCTCAGCAGGTGCTCGACCATGCCTACCTTTGATGCCGACCCTGATTGCTATTTACTTGTTTGTTTCAGAAGCTAATAAAATAAGCTGGTTTATAAAGTAAAATAAAAATATGGCAAGCCCGAGTTCTGAGATTTTGATCAATTCTTGTGGCGTCAAAGCATGTCCTGCAGCCCTCATTGCCATCTAGTGGTCAAGGTTAAACCAAGCAATTCATTGAGTGCTGGTTTCATGGCATTTAACTTGTCCACCTCTGCTGACAAGGAACATATAGCTAAAATGCTGCTGCTGCTGCTGCTTCAATCATTCTAAAGCAGGTGGCTGCATAAAATGGGCGGGACAGATCATATATTTTGTTGTGAAGGGAACCATGTTGACCGTGGCACTTTAGAGAATAACATCCAACCCCAATCCAGTGAGTGCAGAGGCTCAGGCTCTGACATACACATGGAGCTCCCTTGCCTCGTTCATGTCAACATAGCGGAGCTGTTCCCCACCCCTGCATTTTGCCAACACCCATCACAATGCCAGCCACTGCACGAGCCACTGCTGATTTTGACATTAGGGAAAGGAATATTTATTTATTTATTTATTTATTTTATTTTATTTATTAAATTTATATACTGCCCCATAGTCAAAGCTCTCTGGGCAGTTTACAAAAGAATATGATTCCCCTGGCCCCTGGTTTCCTAGCCAATATGCCCATTGTGATTGCGAGTGTTGCGCAGAATGAAATAATATTAACCCAGCATCTCGAACCACAGTATCTGTCCAGGGGAATTCATAATTCTAGTATAACCACTGCTACTGAAGAACTGTGTGAGATGTGGTTGTGTGAGTATTGCAGGTTCCTATAGGACAGTGCCTGTGACATCATTTACTAATGAGTGGCACAACTCCTCCCCCTCATGGGCCACCCCCACATGTTCGTGGTCTTTTAAAGGTTTAGATTACTTCTTTAGTGGCTGAGAGCATCACTGCTGTACATTTCAAAAGCTGAAACTTTTATGTACTTCTAATAAAATAAAATAAAAAGTGCAATAACAGCAGCAAGGCTATCCTGTTCCATCACAAATAAAGTCTCACTTATTTCATTGGTCTTTGGTTTTATATCTTTTATTTTGTATTCAGTTTTGGATGGATGTTCGCTCCCTCTCCTCAACGCCAAACAACAACTCTCTCCTACAATTAAATACAGAAAATGGCTGTCCTCCGCCACAGCAAGGCTAACCTCAACTTTTATGACATGAGGACAGAACATAGCACTATTGGCACTGAGCTAGTTCTAGGGCTTTTCTACACGAGGCATTTATTGCGCACTCATGAGTCCTTATTCATAGATGTTTATGGGTTCTTTAGACAACGTTGTGTTCCTCCAGTTTCACTTCTGTTTTTTGAGAGTGCTCTCTCTCTCTCTCTCTCTCTCTCTCTCTCTCTCAACAGGGGAAATGGAGTATTATTTCTGAAAGTGAAAGAAAGGGTATTTTCCCACTTGTGTAATTGTGACACTCTGCTATAGCACATCACCACCTATAGGTTATGTAGCAGAAAAGCAGAAAAGGAAACACTCTTTGTGTAGAGCTCGGATCTCAATTCTGCAATGAGCCAAAAATAGATACAGCAATTAATAGCCATGTGTATAACAGCTCCTAATCTAGTGCAAGCATTCCATGCTACTAATTTCATTTAAATCAGGATGCCTTGGTTATGCCTGAGATGATAGCATTACCCAGGATCCTTTGCCTAGGCAGGCATTGCACACATAGCAGTGGAGTGGTCAGTTTATATAAGGTGCTGACTGCACAGGTAAGTTGTTCTAACATAAATCAGCCATAGCACAGTGACTCTGCTAGAATGTACAATACAAAGCAGTACAGTTATTTCCAGGGGCAGAGGTGGGGAGCACAACCTCTGATGCCATTTGTCTATCATTTGTATATGTAAAATCATTTAAAGATATGTAAATCTAAAACTGCTCCTTCACAGAGACTGGATTTTTAAAATGATGCCAGGTTGCTTTAAAAGTCAGCTGAGTGGAAATCCTAATACATGTCTGATCAGGTTTGAGAAGATGGACACTGATTTAGCTTATAAGTCGAGCAGGTCTCATCCACAACTATTGTTGCCCATTAGAACAGTTAACAGGCTGACAGCGCACCTCAATGAGAACAGAATACATTTAATCCAAGGGTACGATAACATGTCATACAATTACGGTGCTTCCACTCAGCTGGCTTCTCAGATTTCTCCACCAAGGATTCTGTGGACAAATCCAAGCCTAGCATGGTATCCTCCTTTCATTAGGGCAGAACTAGTTGCAACTTAATGACAAAGCAAATAATAAAGTAGGTTGCCTATTTCCTCTTGAAACCCAATTCCTGATCCATATCTTCTTCCTCCAGCCTTCTTCTGCCTGCTTATCAGCTCTGTCTGTGGGTTACAATTTCCCTCCCTTTGTGACTTCATCTGCTATTCTGCATGCTGGAAAAGATAGGGTGATTTCCTTTCATTCAACCCTAGCTACCCTTTAAAGCATTGGATCATTACCATAAGGGGTGTGTACGTGTGCATGTGTGCGTGTGTGTGTGTGTGTGTGTGTGCATGTGAATGTGTGCATGCACGCATACATGCCAGAATGAAAGCAGGAGGGCAGGGAGCAAAGGGCGGGGTGCTGAGAAAGCAGCATCAGCGTACAAATCAGCCTCAGTGGAAAATTCACCCTGTGCCACATCCTTCAGCTGTTTATCAAGCTCGTATAAGTTCTCAGAGACTGTGTGCAAAAGAAGCTTTGACCAAACCACAAACCTAAGGCTGAGGCTTCAGGAAGATTGAAATAGAAACAAAGAACACCTGTGGCCCAGAAAAACAAAGAACAGGAAAAAGGGATAGGAAGTGCCCATTCAAAAACTCAGCATCCCCCCCCCATTGCCAGAAATGGGGTCTATTATTATTGTGATTGATGTTATATTTTTAAGAGACATGCTTATATTGCTCTCTTTCTCTCTCTCTCTCTCTCTTTCTGTCTCTCTCTCACACACACCCATATATTTACAAGCTTGCAGAAATAAAACATGATCCTATACACTTATGTGTTGTGTTAAGCTATTCCACACATGTACAGATGGTTGCCTCGTTGTTTCTCCTCGGTGCATGCATACATCAGTGTATTCATGATATCCCATATCAGCTTTCCCCAACCTGGCTTCTTCCAGATATGTCAGACTACAACTCCCAATATCCCCAACTAGAAAAAAATGAGAGCTGTAGTTTTATGCATCTGGAGGATACCATGTTGGGGAAAGCTGTCCCATACCTTGGGTAACCTTTGTAATAGACTTACAGGGTGCTTCTAGATGGGGGTTTCTTAGCACTATCAACCAGAGAGAATGCATCCGTGACTATTTCTTTTCGCAGTAAGAAAAAAGACAGAAGAAACCATGGGAAAACACAGGAGGGCTATGAGTGGAAGATGACGAAGTCTGAACACACACACCCCATCCATAAAATTCTATGATGGTGCAATAAAAGTTCCATCTGAAAGCACCCAGTATATTTTTACTTTTCCCTTTCTTAGCAACTGATATCTTAGCAGATGTGGGAAGATTCAGTACCATGGACAGGATCCAAAGAGATATTTAGGTTGTCCCAAGACTATGGATGTGCCCAGTGGAATTTTAGCATTTTTCCTTCTGGATGTGGCAAACAGCCCACATCAGTTCACAAACTGCCTATGAAGCTCCCTCCAGTTTCCAGCGGGTGGCATGGGAGAAAAGCAAGCCCAACCTCCATTTCTGGAACAGTACAAGTTGCATGGTTCTTTGGATCCAGGCCTGTATCATTATATTATTTGTACTTATTAAACCAAACCTTTGTCCTGGTAGAGAACAGACTCCACACCTAATAATCAGCAGAGGATTATCAATCACTCCCCAACTCTGAGCATGAATTTTAATACAATGGCCTCAGATTTATATAAAAGAAAGAAATGGGGGTGGGGAAGTTGTTTGCATTTCCATGTAATATATAACTTTAAAAACTCGCACCCAAACCTCTCTTCAAGTAACCCAGGTGTAATATCCTGTATTTACAGTCTTAAATAGAAAGCGTTTTATTAAAATCTCTTTCCCACCTAATTTTAACTTCTGGGTTTTGTTTTCAGTAGTGCAAACGGCAGCAGCCCGCGATACATTGCTGAGTTGCCACAGACCACTGAAAGTGTTACAAGTAAAACTGCTATTTTGCAAAGAAATGAAACAGTAATAATAGCATTCTCATATGGCTGCAGCTGCAATCCTGTACCTACTTACCTGGGAGTAAGCCCCACTGAATTCAGTGGGATTTACTTCTGAGTGGGCATGTGTCACTCAGAAGGGTCATGTACTACATGGGAAGGCTTGGGCTGCAATCCTATGAACCCTTACTTGGGAATGGGCGCTGCTGAGTGCATCTTACCTCTCTGGGTGAACATGCACAGGACTGGAAATTCCATATGTAAATGTGATATAAGCTTTTCCAATTGTTGTCCGTTTGCCAGCTGGACTGTGCAACCATCACCTGTCCAACCAGGTATCAGATCAGTAAGCACTTCCATCGTAGGAATTTCTGTTTTCCAGTTTTCAGACTACTAATGGTAGTTGCTAGGAAACAGACATTCTTATCACAAGTACAACTATCAGACATGTTCTTTTATAGCTAATGGAATGGGATGAGTGATTGAGATAATATCACAGTAACCTATTAGACAGTGCTCATGACATCACTGTCTGATGTGTCACAAGTGTCACCCCCGCTCCCCCACCATACACACACTACCTATGCCATTTTCAATGATCTGCCAATCTGTAACTAATTTCCACCTCATTTCCCTTTTATTCTTTTCACCTGTGGCAGCTGTGTGCTCACCACCTACCACTCAAGCAAAAACACAGGACAACCCAACAATGATGGACCCCAGCCTGGTGTTCTTCAGATGTTTTGAACTACAACTTCCAGCATGCCTGATGATTGGCCATACTGCTCGGAATTATGACAGTTGTAATCCAACATATCTGGAGGGCACCAGGTTGGGGAAGGCTGTATTATGAGGAATGGGTGTCTCTGTCCCATTGACATCCTCAGAGATCCCTGCTCTTGGATCCATAAGATACTTATTAAGTGGAGGGTGGAAACCCGGTGCACAGACACTAGAGAGGGAAAATGCATAAAAAACATGTTTAGATCTACACAGAAACATTTAAAGGCTCAGGAGGGAGGGGTTGCCTTGCAAGTGTTCACTACTTACATGTTTTGCATGGAGGAGACCCCAAGTTCAATCGCTGGCATGATGCTGTTGCAAATCTGTAGCCACCCTGATGCTTCCCTCTCTCCAAGTAGGGTTGGCAAAGATTCCTGTCTGAAATTCTGGGAGAGGAACTGCCAGACAATGTTAACAATATTAAGCTAAATGGGCTAATGGTATGACTCCGTGACCTGGTTCACAAGACATGCGCTCACCGCAGTTTAAGTTACCAGCAGGGGCTGTTGCAATGTGCCGGGCACCTATGGGTGCCATTTTTATATGACTTTTCATGGCACACAATGAAGACTCAAATAAACAGGAAACATCAATTAAACAGCAAGCAAATTAAAAGCATGTTTTGAAAAACAAAGTGTTCCATTGGGAGAACACTGACAAAGAAGTGTTCTAATCAACTAATCATAGGTTAACTTTGAGTTGTTTTACCCATGAACAACCAGAAATGTCCGGTTTGCATGTCATGTAGTAACCTACAATTGGGCCAATTGGAGATTGCACACTGAAATTGAAAGTGGCTCATGCCTAATACACACTACAACAAATTGTAGGATTATTAACCGACAATTTGCCACTATTATGTGCAAACCAGGTCTGTTTATTATTATGTTTATTATAGTTATTTTTCCTGACTTTTCTTCTTTCATGCCTTTTCTTATTTTTTCCTGAGCTCAGGACAACATACATGGTGTCCCCACTTTTGTCATCACAAAAACCTGTGAAGCAGATTATGCTGAGAGATAGAGACTTGCATAAGGTAAGTAAATACCATGTCTGAAAAGGGATTTGAATCTGATTCTCCCCAGTTTAAAGCCAACATGCTAGTCACTACACCACACTGGATCTATATATGAGTAAAATGGTTCTGACCTTAGCAAAATAGCAAAATAGTTTTAAGGCAAATAATATATATAAAATATATAACACATTTTAATATAAGAAGTGATATTTCATACAAAATCTAAAACAATAGATTACCAGCCCAACAGTTTATCATACATATATACATACATACATAGTTGCAATACTGATTTCCAAAAAAGGCTATAGAAATCTACAATGTCTTTATCCCAAACTGTTGAACAACTAATCTATTGTTTTAAACTTTGTATGAAATATCAGTTCTTATATTAAAAATTGTTGTATGTTATATATTTTATACATATCTTCTCCTTAAACCTATTTTGCTTCATTCTTTATATGAATTGAGCTATAATTCTTTCCTGCCAGGTAGGAATATTGTTACCTGTGAAACAGCCCTAAATTGCAAGCAAACATTACAACGAAATTATTGTAAGTTACCTGTTTTAGTTAAGAAGGCAAAGCTTACTATTTTCAAGTTTTGACCATGATCCTAAAAACACTTTTTGTGATTATTGTGGTTATTATTTGTGACATTAGTTTTAAATGTGCCTATCACGGGGACCATTGTGATTAATAATTTTTTAAAGAAAAATTCCAGCTCTAGCAACAACAGCATCAATCCTTTTTCTGTTTTAACATATACTTTTCAGCCAGCAAGACCTTGCAGAAAATCGATAAAGAGCCTGTGCTTTAGCTGTGGGCCATGAATATAGAAAGCCTGAGCTTCTGCATTTTCAAATTATAATGTGGGGCAACCCAATAAATTCAGTGGACTCCAGCAAGCTGAGAAAATGAGCAAAGAGCAAGTCTGGAAGATTCTGTTGATCTGGTTACAATCCATGTGAACGGAGCTGAAAATTGTTCATGAATATTTATCTGAATTTTCAAAGCAGTCTTTTTATGCAAATATTTGATCAAACGGCTCAATAGTTGGCTCATAATAACTTTAACAGACAGTGTGCCTGATGTGCACATTGCTCCCTGTAACTCATGTTGCTTCTCTGTGCAACATACAAATGGCAGCTAGAATTTATTAACCCTCCAGGCTCTGTAACAGAATAAAGCTCTGTTGAATTGTACTGTATTATGTTATGCCTGCACTTCACACTTTTTTTTAACGTTATACACCATATTATTTAATGGCATGCTGTACCACTAATGTCTACCCAAAGGATTCATATTGAGTTTCATTAATCATCAGCTAGTCAGTTCCCACTACTTCCCAGAAATTTGTTATTTTTAGTAATAACAGATTTCACACTCTTCTGTGCAGGCAGTTTAAATTGAAGAGTTAATAATGTTGAAGACTTTCAATCAGAAGTACAGAGAAAATGGGGGTACATTGCACTAACTGAAAGATACTGCACACACTGAATGAACTGCCTGTGCTTGCAGACTGTCCTAGGTTCTGGGAAAGAGCTCAGGCTGAGATCTTGGAGAATGGCTATTTTCCAGAGTAGACAAGAATAAGTTAAATGGACACACATTCTGTGGAGAAAGATTCTAGCTCAGTAGTAGAGTGCATGCTTTACATGGGCTTGGATCCAAACTATGCTAGTCACACTTTAGTCCAGCCTTCCCCAACCTAAAGCCCTTGAGATGTTTTGGACTTCAACTCCCATCAGCCATGGCCAGCATGGTCAATTGTCAGTAATGGTGTGAATTGTAGATGAAAATATCGGGGGGGGGGGGGGTCGGATGGGAAAGGCTACTTTAGTCCCATTTGAAGTCAATGGGGCATAAGATAGTCATGAGTAACTTGAATGGGATGGATGCATGACTAAGGGTGCAACTCCCAGCATACCCCAGCCAGTGCGGGAATGCATAGGACTGCCCCTTGGAAAAGGTCAATATGTGGAATCTCCAGTAAACAAAGAAGCTCAAGTAGGAGGCTCAGTAAGACTGGAGACTGAGATCCACTGCCAGACATGGGGCCACATGGATCCTGATCATTTATTATTATTATTATTAATAATAATAATAATAATTTATTTATTTATATAGCACCATCAATGTACATGGTGCTGTACAGAGTAAAACAATAAATAGCAAGACAAGATCTTTCTTGACACAAAGTGCAGAGAGCAATGTGGCTGCGGCACTGAACTCAGACTGGGGTTCAAAACATGGCTGACCTATGGGGTTCATTGAATAGCCTTGGGCAAGTTAGTCTCTGAGCTTTTCTACATGAAGCTTTTATCATGCGCTCATTATTCTTCACTCAGGATTGTTTACCAGGACTTTAGATGATGAAGTGACCTTCCAGTTTCTTAAGAGCACTTTCGCTGTTTTGGGGGGAGCAGGGAAAATGCAGTATTTTTTTTTCATCCCAAACAAAGCACAAATCCTACTGGTGTAATTGCATTATTCCACTATACCACAACACCACTTAGAGGTTATGTCACAGAAAGTTCAGAACAGCAGGAAAGGAAAAAGCTCTTTGTGTAGACATCCAAACTTAATTCTGTGACAAAACCAGAAATAGATACAGCAGATTAACAGCATCGTCTAGTAAAGCTCTTCCTCAGCCTGTTGTATCTCACAGATTTGATTTGATGATAAAAGTGGATAATGTCACACTGCCTTGTGCTCCTTAAAGGAAGGGCAGGAATACAAAATGCAATAAAGAAAGGCGACAGAAAGGCCAAAAGCAATAGTATATTTCACCCAATCGTGTTGGGCTTTATATAGGATTGGAAGAGTGCGCCTTCTTCACGCTGTTCCCTCTCCATTCGTTTTGAATGTGCGTGGCTTGCAGCTCGCAAAATGTCCGCCACCACAAAAGAGGCTGCTTTAATCTGCTTTCAGTGGTGATGGCTTCTTCCCTACAGCCAGCCACTGTCACAGGGACTAGAGAATTTTCATCCATGCAAACCTCCAGAGATGGGTGGGTAGTGGGATATCTCATTCCCTATGGCAAACCAGCTTCTGCACACAAACAGTCTGCCACAAGGAAGCAGGTGCCAGAGAGAGCAATTTCAGAGCAGCCTCCTGGTGACAGATGTTTGTTTGTTTTCTGTGCGCCAGCTCTAAATGAACAGTTCACTGAAGAGATTAACAAGCAGGCCCGTCTCCATTCAGTATAAATCATTGGAATCAATCAGCAACAATTGCCACAGATTTTGCCTGACTCTGGCCTCAACCTGTGCATGTTAAGCAGATGCATTTGAGGGACCTGAGCTGAAAGAAAAAACGTCTTCTGCATTGCAATGGGACTTTTACTACAGGTTTCAGATTCAAAATAACATGATCCGGTTTCCGCAAAGTATATGCAAAAACCAGTGTAATGAAGTGGTGTAGAGTGTGAGCTGCAAAATCCCCCGTTCAAGTGTTCCTTCTGCCCTGAACTAGTGCTGAACTGAACGTTGTTTCCCCCTTTCTTTTTCATCCCGTAGGGCATGACTAAGGATGGAAATGAAAACTTGAGACAACAGAGCAAATGGAAATAGAGATCAAAAACTGCATTTAGATTTTCCCTTTGGAAAAGGATGCAAAATTATTCGCAGGAGGGCAGGTACTGGGGAAAGAGGGAACGTGACCCCATTGCCAATGCAACTACCCATTGCTCTCTTGCCCTGATCCAATCAACTATAGTCGATTAGTTGGGGTAGATGTGGAAGCAGATAAAATGGAGAGGCGGAAGACCATGTAAGCCAGCTTGGTTTTCTTGTAAGAGGAAAGAAGGCAGGGTATAAATGTCTCTATAAATAGATAGATAAATAAGTATGCATCCAAACGCACATCCCATTGAGAATATTGCAGTGGAGATGGACAAAATCTATATGCACATACAAATGTGGATCTTGTTCATACACATTGCATTACTTTCAATGGAATGTACATTGAGATGCACATCTCCATCCGCTTTCTGCCCCAACTAGTTTTAGAATGACTAGGCACAACTAGAGCTAGATCCGGTAAAAGACCTGGCACTGGTGTCCAATGAGACTACCAGCATAAGCATAGTATGCCAAGACAAGCAATGTCCTTGGTGCCTGAAGATGCTTCCCTCTCACCCCTTCAGAATGAGGGCAATGGGAAGGCTTCATTTGCCCTCCATGATACCTTTGCATAGCCAGATCGAACTGGTTGTGTGGCACCATCGTGTCGCCATGTTCACTATGTGAACTCTGGCTGAGATTACACAGTTAAGAAGCCCTTTCAGGTAAAATAAACAGTGTGTTACTAACAGCAGGTCACGGAACAATGGCTGCAAACAACTGTGAAAAAGTGTGCAGGGGAGTAGGAGGGGTGTGTGGAAGGTTTGCAGACCTTCTCACCTCCCCTGAAATGACTATTTTTGCATTAAAGGTTGAATCCCATGAAGATTTGATGTAGCACTAACATGAACGTTCTTGGTGGCCTTCAACAAGCCACGGTATCGCTGCCTCGGTTTGGGTCGGGAGCTGCTAGAGTTAGGGCTCAAACTGCGGCCTTTGATTCTGCGCACAGCTGCTCCCATGTGGTGAGCTGTAGAACTGTGCATTGGCGCAGCTGCCTCTGCAGGCCCAGGAATGTCGCCCCCCAAAGGCTGGCCATTGGATCTGCCTGGGCAGGAACGACTATAAAAGGGCTTCCCATAAGTTCTTTCTGAAGACATTTTTCTGCCTGAGGCAATGGAAAAAATGATGCCCCCTTCCATTCCACATACAGAAGCCAACTGGACTGGCAGTTGATTTTACCTTTAACATTGGCAACAGGATAGAGTCCTGCATCACGGCTAAAGGCTGCAGGCTAATTGTGTGGCACAAACTACTTCATCCTCCAAGAGAGTAAAAGACTGGGCAGAGGAGGAATGGTGGGTTGCTGCCATTCCTTCACCCCTCAGCATCTGCCACCTGAGGTGGTTGCCTGCCTAATTATAGGACAACCCCTGCATCCTGTGGCAATTAAGCCTTGCCTGAGCAACAGGGGCTTCCTGGTTTGTCCTCTGGCCTGTTCCTGAGTTCCAGTTCCTGAGAGTTTCTATGGCTCCAACTTCCTGACTCTTGACTCATTTTGGACAACTTCCTATGACCCAGTTGTGGCAGCTTCCCAACTGCAATGCTGAGCTCCCTTACAAAGCTGTTGTAAGGACTATTGAGATCATGTATGTGAAGTGCTTTCAACATGCTTGGACAACTGTCTATTATCCCATGGCAACAATCTCCTGGCTGAAACACAATGACCTGGTTTGCATGTAATGACAATCCATGGTTTAATTAATCCATGAGTCATTGCCTTACCCAGAGTTAACCCATAATTTGGCTGCCAGATGATCAAGCAAACCACTGGTTATATGATCATTTCTTGAGTTGTTTGGTTTTTACCCCATTTCCCTGCACTCTCCTTGTATCCTAAATGCCTTTGCAACACTGTAGTACTGGCATATAGAGCAGCTGGGTTTTTGACCACTCTTGCTTGCCACCTATGTAGCCTGATCAAACAACCATGAGCAACCTATGGATATGGGTTGACACATTAATGATAACCCATCATGATTTAAAAAAAACAACCAAAATTCACAAATTAAGGGTTTTCTTCATGAGTTCATGGCTATCAACCCATAGTTAACCCATTGTTCTGGGTTCATATGTAACAAAAATCCATGATTCAGTGACCCATAGTATAAGTTGTTGTAACACATGAACTAGTTCAATATTTATTACCTAGGGAAATTTGAGATACTGCATTTGTTCCTGCTATATTTGCAGATGGGCCATTGCGCTGTTGTTATTGAAAAGGGATTTGGGACATCCATTGCACAAAGGCTAACATGCAATTAAGGTAAAAATTGACAAGATTTTAGATATATAAATTTAGAACCTTAAGAGAATGGGAGGCTGAAACTGAAAGCTTACCATACTATGGTTCAAATGCTGGTGGAAAATTCTGAGCTAGTGGAAAATGTAGTAACAGTTCTAATTGCAGAAGGATTGTGTTACTGGAGTATCTTATCCAGGGAGCATCTTTAATGAGGAAGTAACCCATTGGAACTGAGATCAGAGTATTTTTTACGCATCCCTGTTTTTGAGCCTATTTGGAAAGGCCCTTGTAATTCAAATGCACATTCTACTGAATGTTGTAGGTTTACATTATTACTAACCCAACTGAAGCAAGATCTGCATTAGTGTGTGTGTGTGTGTGTGTGTGTGTGTGTGTGTGTGTGTGTGTGTAGAAGGGTGGGGGAAACACCCTGATTCAGGGCATACTCCAAAACCATTAATATCGATAGTCGAGTCAAGTTTATTGTATTTAGCAACCAGCCATTATACAGTTTCACATAGATGTGTTACATTTATTCATTCATTCATTTCCTTGGCTTTTGTGCGCAAAAGCAGGGCCAGCACAAGAAATTTAGCAGTTCTAAAAGTTACATATTTGTTAAAATAATTCAATAAAAAACACAGATTTTCGAGGCATGATCTTCCCTTCATCCGAACTAGCAGAGGAAGGATATAAATTTTCCTAATGTCTGAATAGACATTGATAGAGCTTTGTCTTCTCCTTGCTTCAGTGTGATCTCCACTGAACTGACATGGTCCATTCCAAGTTTTTGGTGAGCTCCTAAGCAAACAATCTGCAGTACCAACCCCAGGCGCAAGAGGCTTGTTCTTCCCTCAATCAGGTTGTACCACTTGCATCCCTTTATGATGGAAGAATCTTCCTTCCTTTGTCTTTATACCACCTTGTGAGGAGACCTGTTACTCATGCATCATTCTCAGAACTGGCTTGGTGACCTGGGGGCTGTCTTTATGTGGGGAAAGCCCTGCAGTGGCTGCGAATATGCATTGCATCCGTTATATGACGCAGCCGCAAATTCGCAGCCGCCGCGGGGCTTTCCTGTGGAGCTGCGCATTGAAAATGTCAGGGACATCCCACAACTTTTTCAGCGGGAACGAGATCAGTACGGCTCTTCCGCCATTTGACCTCACTCTAGGATTGATCCGGGAGGCGGTGCTTGTGGAAGACAGCCGGCGATTAGTCACCTTCCACTAGGAAGAGGGTGGGGGGCAGCTCTGGTACCCGGATGATTGCCAGAAACCCCGCGCTCCTTCCTTGGCATAGGGATTACCCAATGCCACCACGGGTAAGAAGAACTGTGGGGTTTGGGCAGAAGGTGGTGCCAACTCAGTGCCAGGAAAGACAAGGCCCTGAATCCAAATGTATATGAAAAAGACAAGACTGGGATGGAGGAAAAACACAGGTGTAGGGGATGATGAGGTAGGACAAAGGCAGGTGGAGGTAAAAAGGGACCAGGGTGATTTGGGAATGATAGGACTTGAGGAAGGAACTTGAAGCGAGGGAATGGCTTGGAGCATTTCCGAGCAATCATTTTTGTGTGACAAATGTGCAGTTGCTATTGAAAAGCACCATTTTTATCCATTTTTCCTCATGTAGGTGGTTCAGTCTGAACAAGCCATTATCTTTTGGCTTCCATTTCCCCTCCACACAATGAAAATAATGGTGACTACCCCACAAGGTTGTGTAAGGACAAGTACACCAACAGTGCAATTCTATCCAGTTCTAATCAGAAGTAAGTCCTATTGAAGTCAATGAGGTTTATACCCAGTTCTGTGCGTGTAGGATTGCAGTCTAAGGAAATGTTATAGCCTGCTTTGAGCCATAGAAAGAGTGGGACTATAAATCTAAATGAATACACACACAAACTGCTCCAAAAGCAAGAATCCCCACCCTAGCGGAGTCTGCGATAAGTTTCCTTTCCTCTTCTCTAGAAAAGGTGCTTCTATGATCAGAAGCCTATGTATAAGTTCCTCAGCCCTCCCCCCACCTCCCCAGTTTTGATTATGCTGTGTTTG
Source organism: Elgaria multicarinata webbii (assembly GCF_023053635.1). Lineage (NCBI taxonomy): Eukaryota > Metazoa > Chordata > Lepidosauria > Squamata > Anguidae > Elgaria > Elgaria multicarinata. The sequence goes on from NC_086172.1 coordinate 81,362,349, forward strand.
CTCCATCAAAACTCCAGGGCCTTTGCAGTTTGTGCGTCATATCCTCTTTCCCCCACCAGAAGAGCTAAAAGAATCAATAAAACACACCCAAGGGTGCAAAACTAGCAGTGTGCCTGCAATTTAACAGTGCAGAGAAATTCAATGGGGTCAACAGTGTCACAAACACTCATCAGTCATTCTGTGGCTGTCTCGAGGCTGATTGCAGGCAGCACTTCTCTAGGCAGTACATTAGCTCTGCTTTGTCTGCCTCTATCTGGCAGCTAAGAGCTTTTCTATATGAGGACATTTATTATGCATTCATCATTCCCTACTTATGGTTGTGTACAGGTTCATTAGATGACAGTGTGACGCTCCAGTTTTGCTTCTGTTTATAAACTTTCTGTGAGCTTTTTTAGAATAGAGAACATGGGGTATTATTTCGGATGGCAGAAAGAAATTGTTGATTCTACTTGGGTATTTTTGCTATTCTGCTATACTACAATGCCACCTAGAGGTTATGTAGTGGGAAAACAGGAAATGAAATGCTCCTGGTGTAGTACTCGGATTTAACTTCTGCGACGAAACCACAAATAGATGCAGCAATTTAGCAGCCTTGTGCATGTCAGCATGGGAGATTCCTATGTTCTTTTGATGTGGTAGATCCAATTTTTGTGAGCTCTGATTTTGGATGATTCTCCATGTGGAGGTGTTTGGATTGAAAGCTGTACCATGTGGCTGTTTGGTTCCATGTGATTCCTGCACAGAATTGAGAGCTGTCCATGGCAAGAAAAAACCTTGTGGCTGTAAGTCGTGTTGCAAAGCCTGCCCTTAGGCTTTGGGATGGCCTCAAATTTGATAGGAGACTATAGATAGTAATGGATTGTTTGGATGCCTTTTTTAAAATTAAAGTCATATTTATTCTTCCCAATGCAGCATTGTTTCCAGTGCTCTTTCCTTCACTCACACAATTAAGGGTACACACTGAACTCCACCACTGCTAAATGAAAAGAGAATGTGAAGAAATCCTGGGTGGGATTTTCCAGATCTTGCTGTTCTTTAGACTGCCAGGGAACCCATCCAGGGTCAGTTCAAGTGTTTGCATCTATTGCAGGTTTGAGGTTCTCCAAATGAGTACAACCAAGACAGAAAATGTTCAAATACAATCCTGAGAGGTGATCAGCCTTTGTACCCATCATCACTCAGTGAAGATGCTGGAAAGGCTGCTGTTGGGAAGGCCTGGTGTGATCTGCAGGAGCTGAGTGTCTGTCTGCCCCGCCCCCTTGCAGGTACTAAAGGCCCCTGGGTGCTAGAAGGCACAAGCCGAAGCCACCGAAGAACCGCCACCTGGAAATAAAGAACCGGATGAGAGTCTAAACCAGAAAAGCAGTTATCAATATAGTCTGTATACTCGTGGAGTGGGTTGCCTGCTTGCAAAGGTGGACATAAGGTACCCGTACTTGCAAATAGTTAATATATCCTTGCAAGAATACTATTTTCAACGGCTACAAAACTCTTTCATAGGAGATTGTTGTGTTTTAAGCTGAATAACCTATCTTGCTTGATGTGGTGTTGTCCTACTTTATTTTAATGCTCTTAATTAGATTCAGTGAAGATGCTCACACTCTTTGGGTTGAACCCTGAGTTCGTGACAGCTGAAGACCTCCAATAAGGAAGTGTTCATTACCCACAGCAATGGATCTGGCTCAACTAACATGAATGGAATACTGTGTGTTTGTACTAGCTGGAGAGGTAATTTTAGTATGATTAGGTAATTTTAGTAGGGCTTTGCATTACCAACCTGACACACCTCGAAGGCCATTTTGGAGCTTCCACACCGGCCCTGAACTGCCCAATCTGGGCAAGGTCAGACCCACCTCAACTCCAGATCCAAAGCAAGATCTGAACATCTGAAGTTGGGTTGGATATGTTTCCTGGACACAAGGTTGACTGGGAGTCCCTAGGACTCCTTCTTCCCCTGCCCGATCATCTTCCGAATCCCGGCAAGCAAGACCTGCACAAGTTGCCAGGACTTACCTGACCCATCCACAGGCACCCAAGAGCCAGCCAGCCTCCCTGAGAGCCACCATCTTTAATGAAGAGGGGAGCCTCTCTATTGTTGTAAATCTAATGTTGGAAACTACAGCACCCGGAAAGGGCCATTTCCAGGTTCAGCCTGAAGCAGCCCGAAGTGGCCCACTTCGGTTCTGGATCTGAATCCATAAATGATGCAGTGCACATCCCTAAATTTTAGACTCTGAATTAATGCACTTATAGGGGGCTCTCTAAATAGTGATGTGTACTACTTCACTTTCAACTGCTGCATTTGGGGACTGTCTTGTTTGTTCTGTTGAGTAAGGTCCTGGCCCTCTGCCCCACAGCCGTCTCAAGACTTTTTGCCACCAGAGATGAAGAACATTCTCCCATTCAATGTACAAAAGCCAATTGGGATGTTTCTTCAACACTAGTCATGGGAACAGCATCCTCCACTGGGCCTGAAGGCAGCAGACTAGCTTAGGGGACACAGGACAGGTTGCTTGGGACACAGCACCCTCCTCTAAGATTTTGCTGTTGCCTCCCAGGAACTGGTGCCTGAGGCAACCATTTTACTCTGCCTGATGGTAGGGCCAGCCCTGCTCTACTCCAAAATCTTCTGCTGACATTACCACTGGTTATTTTGAAACTATGATAAGTCAGTATAAGGCCAAAATCTAAAAGAGGTGGGTCTCAATCCACAATCTCTCCAGCTGGAAGTTTTGGGCTGCAGAATTGGGCCATGTGTGCCTATTTTGATTTTTCCTGGGTTGCTCTGTCATTAAAATGATTTACGATCAGCCGTCGCCCTGGCGACCTCACTGGATTTCATTAGAAGGAACACTGCAGCTGTTGCTAAATTTAGATTCAGCCAAAGGAATGAAAAGGAAGATCTTACTGAAGGATGCAGATGGGATAGAAGAAAGGGGATGCTAAAAATTATTTCACTTACTCTATGCCATAAAAAGACTTTTCTAGTAGCAAACAATGCAGCAGAAGAGAAAGATGACCCATCCACAGAATAGAAAAGGAAGGGCTGTTTTGCAAGGGTTTAGATTAGGAAATGGATCCAGATCCAAGTGAGAATAGAGAAGAAGAAAACCCCAGAATCCAATACAAAAGCAGATGTTTACCTTTTCTCTAAGACAATCACACTGTTTGGAACCCTAGATATAATTACCAGGAAGTAAGCCCCATAAGTGGATCTTTTTTTCTGATTAAACAAGCTTAGGACCAGCTTAGCTGCGTGTATTACCAAGTAATATAAGCATGGCAGTATATTCTATGTGATGTTAAACTGGCTCAATTGTCCATCCCTGGAGAATTCTTGATTTTAAGCTTAATTCTTTCTGTTGACCCTGGTGTACTCTTCTTCTGGATTTGCCCGCAGCTCAACCTACCAGCTGGTGTGGATGCTGAAAGCAAGGGGAACACGAGCTTTGCGATAAAAGGGGATAAACCTGCTGCACAAGCAGTGAACTTGGGATCATGCTGAGAGATCTGCACCGAATTCCCCAATAACATTTTACCTTTAAATTATGTTCAAATATGTTGCCATGCATTTTTGCATATTGGCACCTAGCTGTAGAGTGCTAGGTTCAAATCCCCATTCAACTGAGTGATCAGGATACTCTTGTATGGCTTGTTGTGGGTGTTAGGTACATTGAGTCGGTGTGCTTGGTTCAGTGGCCCGGTTCGTACATAATCAGAAGTCCCTTCTGTGGGTGAATTTCTCTGCAGGACTTTTCACTACAGAGGTGGCTGCCATTTTGAATATTTGGGACATGGTGGGGGCATACCGTAGCTTCTTGTTATGTGCAAACCCAGCAAGGGTGGGTTGTTAGGGTGGTTGACAAGCAACCCACAATCCTAAAACATTGCATGGGTTCTGGGTGGTTTGTCAACCACTAACCCACCCTCGCTGGGTTCGCACATAACAAAAACCTACAGTATAACCCCACCATGTTCCAAATATTCAAAATGGTGGCCACTGCCACAATGAGAAACCCCACAGGAAAATTCATCCACAGTTGCTTCTTGTTACATGTGAACAAGGTCAATGTATCTAAAACCCACAGTACACCACACCCTGGAGCTGTTCACACAACACACTAACCCACACTCCATGGTCGAGTGTGGGTTGTTGAACCGTGTGTTGTTCATTGAAATGTGAGTTTGTGTGTTGTCTGAACCCAGGACATTTTCCTCAGGGTGGCTTGTTAACCATGCAGTGTGGCTTGTTAACCACCCTGAACAACCCAACAACAAAGCATGGGTTCTCAAAGCGGCTTGTCCTAGAAAAATAAGCCATGCTGCATGATTAACACGCCACTGTGGGGAAAGTGTCCTGCGTTCACACAACACACTAAGCCACGGTTCAACAAATAACCCATGGCTCACAACAACCCACACTCAACCACTGATTGTGAGTTAGCATGTTGTGTGAACCCAGTCAGGGAGTATGCTGATGACTGCGGGTCCAAATGCCAGAAAGACTGTAGAAGGATGAATGCAGGGCTCACAATGTAGAGGGTGACTGACGGGGGCGGGGAATCTTGCGGTGTACTTGGTAGCCCTCCACAACACGCATACTTCCAGTTTAGCATTGCACCAAATGAGCCAAGGGGAAACCTGCCTTCTGGTCTCAGCCTAATTTGCTTTGATGGAGGAATCTGGCTGGAGCTAAGAACGGGGGAGGGGAGGGGGAGAGAGAGAGAGGTTCAGCTCATCAGTTGCAACCTCCAAATGTAATTGACCTCACTGCAATCCCTCAGGGATGCCATTTCCCATCTGCTCAGGCGCTGGGAGCCAGAGGCAACTCCAAGCATCTGCATATCGCAGAGCACCCTCGCTGGCAGATAAACAGCCAACTCTCACTTTTGTTTCTCCATCCCCATCTGGGGAATCAGTCAGCAGCTCACGACCTCGTTGCCTCTTCTACGTGTAAAACATGCAAAGCTCATACGGACAAATTTCCTTTTTGTGTCGTGGGAAATAATTAAATTATCAAGGGCTCAGACTGCAGGAAAGCTCCCGGGGTGACCAGTCCCCCTATAACACACAGATGGCTACATTATGAACAGAATTGTGTCAGCCAATTGAGTCAACCTCGATTCTTACCCGCACTTGATAGCTGAACAGCCCTACAGTGATCTCCAGGCAGCTGTGTGTTTATCTGAACAACACTCTCTAGGGAAAGTGTTTTCACTTCACTTTCTCCCCCATTCCATGGATGGGTGAGAGGTTGGGCATCAATTTTATGTAGTCAGGTTCCTCTAAAGCAGAGGTGGTGCTAGAGGGGAGTCAGGGGGGCAAGTTCCCCACCAAACAATGAGCCCACCACCCTACTTCTACTGGACTCCTGTCATTCCTTAAAGGAAAGGCACTTTTCACATCTACAAGTACATTTTATATTATCATCTCTGCAGCTCTTCTACAGTTCAGATGCAGCCCTTGAGCCAACAAAGGCTAAACACTTTGCAGTGAGTGACATAGTCTTCAGGATGCCAACAGACCAGTGGCAATCCACGGAGGGGAAAGGGAAAGCAGCGGACGTGGAGGAGAACGAATTAACTGAATTATTTCAGAAAGAATATGTTTAAGATGGAAGTTTTAACATAAAATATACCATTCTTTCAGAGATCTTAACATATGGGACACATCTCTCCCTCCTAGAAATATACTTTACCCCTTCTGTTCCCCCTCAGAGTTTTATTTCTAGTGGTACTACAGCTTTAGAGGGGGAAATGTTTTGAGATTTACAGAATCTTTGTGTTACTGGTTTGTGCATTTTAAATAAACCAGCAATACAAAGACACCGTAAGTCTTGCGGGCTCTATCCTGCAAAGGCATGTATGTCAAGTGACCCCGAATGTCTCACCACTCAGGGAATGGGGGAAAGTTACGCAGTTCCCACAGCGTACAGAAACAAGCACACAGGAGGGAATATTTAAAAACAACAGCATCATCCACACTCAGAAATCCCCAAAGTCACATTTCTCTCCAAAAAACCTTTCAGCAACTCCGCCAATCAATTCCAAACTCACATTGCTGCTACCCAGCACAAATGAAAACTCAGATAAGGCAAAGCTGGTTAGAGTCTCACTAGAGGGTAGGTGTGATTTTATATTCTAGATACTTGAAACAGCCAAGTGCCCATCAGTACCCATTAAAGAACACCTGCTATTTGCCATCAACTAAATAGGCTATATAAAACTTAGAGGGGGGTCATTTACATAAGAATTCACATTAACATGGCTGTAAATTGAAGAATACTGTAAATCTTATTGTACAAAAGGAAATATGGGGGAGTTTGAGGCCATGTGCACTGTGATTTAATTTGCTTTCATTCTGTTGCCTGCACTGGTATGAACCTACCTGTATAATGAGCTCATCAACTGAGTCTCAGATGTCCTCTATTCCCAGGCGTTTGAATGCATATGAGGTTTGTTTTTTTTAATGTCAGTTGTTTATCAGGTCCTGGTATCTCATTGTAACTGTTTTTAGCTGTTTAAAAATTGTTTTTAAAGTTTGCATGTTAATGTTTTTAAACTATGTTTTAATTATGTTATATTTTGGAGGTGTAATTTTTGTGAAATGCCCAGAGAGCTTTGGCTGTTGGGCAGTATAGTAATGAAATAAATGAAATGAAATGAAATGAAATGTTGGATGTTAGCCACATTTGATTTGCTATGGCTAACTTTGCTTTTTTCCCTATGAATTTTTATTTATTTATTTATTTATTTGTTGCATTTCTATACCGCCCAATAGCCAAAGCTCTCTGGTATTGACTCCACCTCCTGGGGCTCCCCTCCCCTCCCCTTTCCTCAATAGCAATTGTCCCAAAACAGACTCTTTTATGCAGAAGAGTTTGAAGATGAAACAATCTAAAGTGATGGAACTCAAAAAGCCTTTGTGTTTATAGCAAGGCCACAAACTAGTTGATCAAAACACGTTGATCCAAAGATGTTTGCAATAAGCTTTATCAATGTCATAAAATGAACGGACTTGAAATTTCCTCAAAGCAGGATCAAATGGTAACACTGCTTCCAAATTGTACCACCTCAGGCTGCAAGTCTCAGGGCCTGTTCACATGAGCACAGAGGGTGGGTGGGTAGGGGAACGACGCTGTGGGAAATGGGACGTGAACCACTACAAGGGGGCCTGCACATGACCTGCAACGAGGTGGTGCCACATTGTTCCCATACCCACCACACTTCTGGGGTTACCTGTCGCTCCTCTGCACCTGTTACCCACACATCCCACGATGGGCAAAACCGGGCTCCCATTGGCCGCTCTGTCCGGTGTGCAGTGATCTCTACCATTGAGAAAGTCTGCACTGGCAAGCGTGTCACCAGAAGTGGAAGTCGCTCTTGCCATCCAATTCTATGGTTGGCTGTTTTTTCTATTCACACGACTGGCACAAATGATGGGATGCCCATCAGACAATGTGCTACCCATCCCCTGGTCCATTAATCATAGAATAGCAGAGTTGGAAGGGGCCTACAAGGCCATCGAGTCCAACCCCCTGCTCAATGCAGGAATCCACCCTAAAGCATCCCTGACAGATGCTTGTCCAGCTGCCTCTTGAAGGCCTCTAGTGTGGGAGAGCCCACAACCTCACCAGACAACTGATTCCATTGTCGTACTGCTCTAACAGTCAGGAAGTTTTTCCTGATGTCCAGCTGGAATCTGGCTTCCTTTAACTTGAGCCTGTTATTCCGTGTCCTGCACTCTGGGAGGATCAAGTATCCCCCATCTTGTAACTGTGCCTTTGGTTTCTATTTCCTAAATGTAGAACTTGGCATTTATCCCTATTAAATTTCATTCTGTTGTTTTCAGCCCAGCACTCCAGCCTATCAAGATCACTTTGAAGTTTGCGTCTGTCTTCCAGGATATTAGCTATCCCACCCAATTTTGTGTCATCTGCAAATTTGATCAGCGTTCCCTGCACCTCCTCATCCAAATCATTAATACAAATGTTGAAGAGCACTGGGCCCAGGACTGAGCCCTGCGGTACCCCACTCGTTGCCTCTCCCACTGCAAAAGGTAGGTAATGGGTGTGGGTAGTTGAGCCATTGTGTGTGTATGCAAGGCACTAATCCATCATAGATCACGTTTTTGAGCGATCCATGGTGGCTTGGCGGGACGTCTGAGCAGACCCTCAGGCTGTTTACCTCAGGCCATGAATTCTGAGCAAAATTAGGAGTGGCAAATTTTGGACCAAGAAATGGCATCTGTAGGGTCAGCAACTTTCGCCTCCCAGGAGAACATAAGAAGCACCTCTAAGATGGCGCCACACACATGCATTGCACACCGGCTTCTATGTTATGTGGCCAGACTAGACCAGTATGTCTGATGTGATCATCAAGCAAACACCAGCTATCAAGATGGTCCCATGATCCTTCACTGTCTGAGGCTTACCGTCTTTGAGACAGGCTTTGAAGGGATAGGAGTTTTGATTGCATTCAAGCAACAATAACTTGAAAAGGATGTCTGCAGCAACGCCCCGGTGACCTTTCAAGAGCTGAGCGGCAGGGCTTACTGTGTTATTATCAAGATTAAGCTAACCCAGCTGGGGTGCATCACTTCAGCAATGGCCTATATGCCACACGTAGCTATGTGCTGATAACAGTTTTGATTCTAGTGCTTGCATTTGCAGCTTTACCCTCCTGACGAGAGAGACTGCTGTGCGTCTAAGCCTCAAGTCAGTTTTGCACAGTTTGGGCTTGAAGGTAAGTTGCCCCAACAGAGTGTTGCCTGCAAATTTCCTGTCACTTTGAGCAGAAAAAATTCTCACCTCAAACAGAGACCACAGACAGAGATAACGAGAGGGTAAATATAGAAGGAACCAAAAACACAAAGAAACCAAACAGGCACAGGAAGTGGGAGGCTATTTATTGAAACAAAGGCAGTTATTTCTGTCAGGCAGGGCCTAGTTTTATGTAACAATCACATCACTGTTACTCCTCAGCCTGGCTCATTGGTGGCTAATATGTGCCAGATACTGAGCAGATGTCAATAAGCATGGACTTGAATGGTTTTAGTTCCCTAGCATCTGGCCAGGAGGGATGTGGCCCATTGACTCTGTGGAGGCTTGTTGTTTTACATAATGTGAGTACTGGCCTATTAAACCATAGCACTTCCTTTACAATACATCTCCTATTGGGTGTTCAGACATCAATGGTGTGGATTTCAATCAGAAAAGAATACATTTCTGCATGCTGTATTTTGGAGGTAAGAAATCAGAATGTGGTGACCAAGAACTGGTTTAGTAATTATTTATTTATTTATTTATTTAATTACATTTATATACCGCCCCACAGCCGAAGCTCTCTGGGCGGTTTACAACAATTAAAATGGTAAACATTAAAAGTATACAAAATTTAAAAACCATCAAAAACATAAAAAACAGTATAAAAACAACAGCATCCATTTAAAAACAACAATTCTGGGGTCCATTAAAAACAAACTTAACGTTGTTAAATGCTGTTAAAATGCTGTTAAAAATGCCTGGGAGAAGAGAAAAGTCTTGACCTGGCGCCGAAAAGATAACAATGTTGGCGCCAGGCGAGCCTCATCGGGGAGATCATTCCACAGTCGGGGGCAACCACTGAAAAGGCCCTCTCCCTTGTTGCCATCGTCCGAGCTTCCCTTGGAGTAGGCACTCGGAGGAGGACCTTAGATGTTGAGCGCAGTGTACGGGTAGGTTCATGTCGGGAGAGGCGTTCCATCAGGTATTGTGGTCCCAAGCCATTTAATTAAATGTTAAAGAACAAATAGCATACATGTTATCAATATTATTAACTCAAAATTATTGCTGTTAGCTAACCAGCTAAGTTAACATACGTATAAAATATATAAATCAGACAACTGACTCTACAATTCCACTGTTTCCCAGTTCCTTTACACAAAGGATGAGCAGAAAGTAGATCTCCAGATGTTTTGGACCATTGGGCATGCTGGCAGGGGCTTCTGGGAGTTGAAGTCCAAAATATCTGGAGAACTACCTTCTGCCCACCCCTGCTTTACACACCAAGCCCTGGCTCTTGGAGAAGCCCAAGGGCGCTCTGTGGGTCAGATGGAGAACCTTTGCAGGCCAGAAGTTCTGTATGACTACTTTACAGCTATCTCTCTCCCAGCACACACATTCATATAATTGGTTCAGAGCTTTCATTGCTACTATTTCAGGTACTGTGCTATCTCCAGTATTCAAGGCAGTAAGCCTGTGTGCGCCAGTTGTTCGGGAACATGGGTGGGAGGGTGCTGTTGCATCATCTTCTGCCTTGTTGGTCCCTGGCTGGCCACTGTGTGAACAGAGTACTGGACTAGATGGACCCTCGGTCTGCTCCAGCATCAGGGCACTTCTTTTGTTCTTAATTAGCACCCTTCCCTATAGATTGATTGTCCTTTTACTGTGGTGGGTCTCTTCTCCTTAGCATCAATCCCTGTGTAGGTGCTTGTCCGTCTTTCTGGACTGCTTGTCCTTCAAGCTGGGATCTCCATCCACTTGAGCAAGGTGTTGCCTTGGCTTTCAGGTAGGATGCCCATGTGTTTTATTTTACAGTCCAGGCATCCTCAATTTGAGGGGCTGTCTGGTCCCAGGGTGCTTCCAGATGAGACTTGTAGCATGGGGAGGATCTACATGAAACGGAATGCCAAGCACATTCAGGTAATATCTGGATTTTCATGAAAGTTGTGAGAAAACAGAGGAGCATTATATGTTGAAGACAATGTTGTCTGAACCTCCAGTACAATTCCATTAATGAGTCAGGGCAACAGCATGAGCCAATCTACAGCGTTGATTTAACGCAGAGGGAGAGCACATGCTGTCTTTCGTGACAGACGATGCTGTTGCAAATCTGTAGCCACCCTGATGCTCCTCTCTGGAGAAGGCACATTTCTAGAAAGTCCTTGAAGTGCATTGTTCTTCTTACATGTGGCTCCACAGCAGACCTCATACCCTCCCAAGCGTTCCCCACGAGATGAGCCTGCCATTATCCCTAACACCCTCTTTTCTGTTTGCCTTCATACCAGGGGCATTGCTAGGCATTAAAAAGATTCGGGGGCCAGGTCTATAGGACACAGATCTGCATAAAATCTGCATGAGCTAATTTATTCAGTTATGCAATAATTACGCAATTATTGCACCTATGCAAATTTAGAAATATTTACTGGGATTTATTTAAATATCACAGGAGCCAAAGCCAACCAACCAATTTCATCTCAAATAAAATAAATGATTCAATTAATTTGCACCTTGACCCAGATCTTCCCAGACCAATCTAAAAGCTTCATCCCATGTACCTGTTTCTCTCGAATTATCCCCTACAGCGCTAAGCTGGCGTTGTTGTTGTTGTTGTTGCTAAATCACACTCCAGGCGGCAGCACTCCTAAGATCCTTTGCAAAGGGTTTAAGGGGGGAAATGTAAAAAAACCAACAGATGACCCAATCCGATTTAAATTTGGTATGCTTAAAGCTCTCCTTAATATCTATTACTGTGCCAATTTTGATGTCTTTATCTTTAAAGCTTACGCAGATGTAAGCATTTGTTTATTTTTTCTTTAAACATATCAAATCCTGCTCCTGCATCCCCAGTAGCCGCTCAGAAAACAACAAATGATTTGCTCGAAAACTAGTAGCAAAATAGCTAGATTCTTTTCCCTTTATAGCACAATTAAAGCAGGATGCATGGGAGTACTTCATAATAAAAACAGATTATAAGCTGGAAAACTTCGGAGACTTTTGCACGCAATTCTCAGTGATTGCACAGTATAACGCTGGTGTGATAAAGTTCTAAGATTAACTGCCATGCTGGGGGAAATGGGTGGGTGTGTATGTATGTGTTGCAGCATGTGGGAAGAGAAGAGTTAACCAGTCCATCCCCGGCTGCAGTCTCCCTTGGAAACTGCCTCCTGCTTAAAAATTAGATTGAGGAAAAAAATCTTCCATTGGCACCAATAGACACTCAAGGCTCTGTGGAATAGATCCAGGGCCCTGGGAAATAAATTTGGAGCCAGGCCCCCATGGATCCAAGCCTAGGAGCCTTCATACTATAGTTTAGGAACGTAGGAATCTGCTGATACCAAATCAGGCTATTTGTCCATCTAGCCCTGTCCACTCTGGCTGGCAGTGGTTCTGGAGCAGAAAGACCTAATACTAGCTGATCCTTCTTTACTGAATCGGGTGCAACAGCATGGGGTGGGGCTGCACACAGAATAGAGTAGTAGCCTCCAGCTAGCAGGTCGGGGATGTTTCTTGAGAGAGTGAGGAAGAAGGTGTTTGTGTCGGCCAGATTTACACCAAGCAGGATATAACACAAAGCAGTTTAAAAACGGTATATGGAATGTGCCATTAACCCCAACACAGAGCTCTGTCAGATGAGGGTTTCATTGCACTGGGCACTCATGGACTTCCGGGGGATTCTCTTACGACATCGTCTGCCTCCCGCGCGCCTCCTGCCCCTTCTAGCCTTCTTTGTACTCCGAAAAAACACCCCAGTAAGTCCGACTTATTTTTAAAGACGGAAGTTGCCGCTGCTATGTGCAGGAGAAGCAGCGGGATCAAAATGGCTCACTGAATGGGCTACGTGCATGTTGTTTACTTCCTCTTTCAAAAAAGGAAGTAATGAGGGACAAACACACAGGCGGAGAAGCGACGGTAAGCAAATGCGATTTCCCCCTGAGTGATGATGGTAAAAGTTGTAAATACCATTATAAAGCAGTAGTGTAGATCCTGTCGTAGTGCACATGAAAGGGAGTCAGACCTTCATGCATTTCTTTGTGTTTCTGAAGCAGGGAGGGAATGCTTTCTGCAATGTTTCTTGCATGCTTAATTTTCCCATAGTGCGTAAGATGTGGCTTGATCGTTGCTCAGATCACTTCCTTGAATTTTCTGCTCTGTGCAATATTATTAATTTCTCTGCCATAAATTCATTTATTGTCTTTGGAACTAATCACAGCCATGCTGTTCCCCATCAGTAAAATGTTTAAATGTGTCCTAGAATATCTTCTTTATGCTTAATTTCTTAAGCATATACTGTGTGACTTGACTCCCCCCCCCCATTTTTTAAAAATCTAACTCTCTTGTAGGCCCTTGTTCCCTTCTCTTTAGTCGTGGTGCAATTATAGTCTGGACTGTGTTGTAATATCTGGGGGGCTGAATATCATCTGTAGATAGTATGCTTGGTCACATACTATGCAACATACCTTAAATATAAATACCTTTATATTTTAGGTGTACATACAGCTTCTGCATTGGGGCTCTGCCCACAGACCCAGCAGAAACCACTGATCTCCCTTGGCTGATCTACCAGGTTCCACCCAGGTACCAGAATTGTTTGTAACACAAATAAGCAACCCGAAATCTGACTTCCTTAGTTCCCATGGCAACTAGAATCAGTGAGCAGAAGCCTGCCTTTTGCCTTGGGTTAACTGTTAAGCGGTCACTACAGATGAAGCTTCCTACAGATGAAGCTTCCATAACACAACCACACTGTTGTTCTGGAGAAAACTGGAACAGTTGAATTTCTTGTTGTGTGGTTAAGGGCACAGGAACCCCCCTTGCCAGAGGAAAGGAGCAGCCTCATAATTCTATTACCTACCTGGTGAGATCCCAAGTTGACTCAACACAAAAGGGGATTGGCCTTTCTTCATGTCTCAAGCACCTCCATCTGTAGCCCTTAGTCTTCCTGATCAGCTCTGTGCCTGCACATAAGCTGTACATTGTGGCATGGATATCACCTCTGCCCAAGGGGAAGTTCACCCTATCTGAATGCTGACAATAGTTTGTTCCCTCTCCCCTCAATTTAGGCCAAATTCTGTCTCCACTTTGAGAGACACTGGCTGCGTTCGGACACCACTTTAAGCCATGATGGGTTAATAAGCTACTCAAAGTAGCTTATTTTCAAAATAAGCCACTATCTTCCACATGATCAGACAAACAAGCTATTGTGAGTAGCTTATTAAGCAACTGTGTGTAATTTGACTCACCCCCTGCCCCCTGTCCTGCTGCAGTCCACCCGCCCGAGCGGTAGTAACGTTTCACCTCTGAAGCACTGGAGGATTGCAGGATCGAAACAAAACTTCATACACAGCCTCCCCCAGTCAGAAGGCACAATCAAACCTCTGCACATTTACTCCAGTGAAGTGAAAATCCCAAGTGCCCCCCAAAAGAGGAATAGCTAGAAAACCTTGGGGGTTTGCAGGATTGGGGCCAAATTCCACACACTGCCTCTTTTAGCTGGGAGACATCTGATCCACCATCAAACCCCTGTGCTTTTACTCCAGAGGAGTGAAAATCCGAAGTGCCCCCCAAATTGGAGATGCCTAGAAAACCTTGGGGGTTTGCAGGATTGGGACCAAACATCACACACTCCCTCTCTTAGCTGGGAGGCACCTGATCCACCATCAAACGCCCCCTCCCCTGGGCTCCAGTGCCTGCTGTGGAAGCAAGTTGGGACTACAGTTTTTGTGGCCTGGAAATACAACTCTCTTTGCTGAGAGAGGCTGTGAGCCGTTCTATTGGTAAAGCACACTCCAAGCAACTGAGACATGACGCAAAAAGCCACATCAGGAGAGAGAAGCAGCACACCGTCTTCCTTCCCGCCCCCTCCCTTTGCCCACAGCAGGTAGCAGCAGTGTCAGGGCTGGGAAGCAACAGGGCTGCCTGTATATGGTCGGATGAGGAGGAACGTACCGATGAGATTCAAGCACCTTCTAGCCTTTATCCCATTGACGTTGGTGGGGATGTGGGGTGAGTAGTACTAGCAGGCTATTCCATCCATGCAAGCCGTGATTGGACATCTCTCAGCTTTATGTATGTAAGTGGCAATAATACTGCTCCCGCTGTCATCAGGATGATTGAGCTTGTGGATCTAAAGCACTTTGAGCGTTTAGGAAAGATCCTCTATAAATACTAAGTATTAGTATGCAGCTCTCTACATGTCATGGCCCTTGGAGGGGTATGTGGCCTGGTAGTCCAACATCAACGGAGCTTCATCTGGCAACAAGCCCAGGTTGGTTGGGTGAAATCCAATGGATGCCAAAGCCAATACTACTACTGGCTCAGGCCCAGGATATCTCAAGGAACTCACTCCCATATGTTCCCCTTGTGCAATAAGATCTTCAGAGCAGGCTCAGTTATGTCCTCACTTGTTCATGGAAGTACACTGAGAAATGCACCTGGCAAATTCACTTGCAGGTTTTATTTCAGATCATCAGCTTTTAAGGAGGTTTTTGGGTTGATGGAGTGAGATACATCACCTGTATTTTTAACAGATTTTGTGGGCTAACTTATTCTTCATCACTGTTTACTGTTTTTAATTGTTAATACTTTAGAAGCTGCTTATTACTTTATATAGTAAAGTACTACAAAAATGTTCTTGGCGAAGCATTTGGGGTATAAAATTTAATAGATGTACTTTTCAGGGCACTATGGGCCATGTCACTTCGCCTCTGAAATTACTCTGCTTTTTTGTAGCCACTATTGCTGTCAGTCAGTCAGATTCCTAGCTTGAGTGTATGACCTCTTTCCAGTACCAATTTAGACCAGCAGACAATGTGTCCTCCACCTATTATTTAGTATTTCTTTGTACTGATTGTCTCAATTTTCTCATGTGCACGGACAGCAATAATTCCATGTCTTATTTATAGGAGGGCAAAATAGGTACAGTTGTGTACCAATCTGTTTTCTTGGAAAACCTCATCCCCCTCCAAAAGTTTCAAAATAAGCCCATGCCAAAAAGAAAAGCAAAATGTTATCCCACTCCAGAAAGGGAGATCCATGTGTGAAAGGAACTCATGTACATGCAGTCCATGTTGATGCTGCAGATGACCCACATTGTTACTAGGGCTGTTAGATTGTAAGCCTATGCGGCAGAGTCTTGCTATTTACTGTTTTACTCTGTACAGCACCATGTACATTGATGGTGCTATATAAATAAATAATAATAATAATAATAATATAACTTCATCTACATTGGCATCTGGGATGGAGGCTTGCTGATGAACTCTTGCTAGTCACTTGAACCACGGAGTGGTTCATTCTGAACTACAAACTACTTCCTCTGTAATTATCCATTATGCCTGACCAAAATCTCCCTTTATCTGTTAATCTTCTCATTACATTTGGTGGTGAACTTTATATATCAACAATTGGCAGCGCTACCAGAAGATCTTTGTTTAATTTCAAGCGTGATATAGTGCCACACTTTCTAGTTACTAGTAAAATTATATATATAACGTAATTGTTAAAGAAGTATTACCTGCATGTTGAAGAGGAAAGGTAGATCCTAGGCTGCAGCTGGAAAATCAAGATAAGGAAATGAAAAGTCAGTTCACTTTGAATTGTTTAAAATGGGAGGGAACAGAATAGAGTGGGGGGGGGGGTTTGCCCGTTCCTGATTGTGTTAAATGTACCAACACCACTGAAATCGTAAATTCCTACATAATGTATTGTTCATGAATTTTTACAAACCTGTCATGGCTACAGCTAATACATTTATATTTACTTTACAAAATGCTTACTTAGCACTGCCAGCCTTAGCAAGCACCACCCCAGAATATCCTGTGGTATGTCAAATGTAAATATAACCTAAAAACATTATCTGATGATAATGTAACATACAGATGTCACCCGTGCCAAGACTTTAATTGGGCAGTGAATGAGAAAACTAATGTTTTTCCCCGGTGCTTCTTTCCCCAGGTGGAAAAAGGGGTTATGTTCTAGTTACAGGCCCTGTTCAGAAGACACCTTAACCACAGCTTTAACCAAAGTGAATAAGGCAAAAATCCTTATTCACTGTAGTTAAAGCCATGGTTTAAGGTGTCTTCTGAACAGGGCCATTGGCAAGCAAAATATCTAGTGATTAACAGGGAATCGGAATAACCCAGAATCTCCAGCACTGACTTAGCTTGTGTTAGAGACTGTGCAGAATCTTTCTAGGCAACAATGAAACAATATTAGAAATCAGATGTTAAAAGAGGAGAATCTGGCTTCTGTTTTAAACTGGGAGTTGGCATTACTGATACGTGTCCTAGTTCTGCACAGGAATAAAAGTATGTGCAACTATTTGCATGCCCAGTGAGGACACCACTTCATTGGCCTTTTCATCCCTGCTTAGTCATTATTATTATTATTATTATTATTATTATTTATTTATATAGCACCATCAGTGTACATGGTGCTGTACAGAGTAAAACAGTAAATAGCAAGACCCTGCCGCATAGGCTTACAATCTAATAAAATCATAGTAAAACAATAAGGAGGGGAAGAGAATGCAAACAGGCACAGGGTAGGGTAAGCAGGCACAGTTTCCCAAATGTAAAACAGGATAAAAATTATCATACTCACAGGTTTGTGTCAAATGATGATGAATCACATAAGGAATGTAAAGCATTTTGTGTGCTGAAAGTACCCTCTAAAAGATGATAAAAATAAATAAGAACTAAACATAACTAGTTTCCTTTCCCAAACAGGTATTGATAAAAAAAATCATTGCGTTATACAAAAATTCCCTGGTGGTAGCGGTGGTTATGTAACTAGAGAAAATGTGCACCGCAATGAAGAGTATGAACACATGCTGGTTCTAAGATCTATAGATTTATTTATTTTAAATGCTTATATCTTACCTTTTGTTAAAAAAAAATCAACTGCCTTGAACTTATAATAAAGAACAAAGGGAAGCAGTTTGCAAAAGTTTACAAAATAGAAGGATGTTGTTGCTGGAGAATAAATGGCTAGTATTGGAAGATTCCTTTTAATTTTGCAAACGGATGTATTTGTGTACAGAACTGGGCCTCTAAAGGCCTTTTTAAATCACAAGAAGGTAAGATGTGAAAAAAAGTTCACAAAATGAGAAGAGGATTTGTCACTTGCCACCAGTGACTGGTGTTACACTCACACAGCATCCTTTCCCGCTGCACTCACTATAAATTCTTAAAATTTCTTGCTTACTTTCTACACAATACTCGAGGCAGCATACAATGTGAAAGCAATAAAATCACAAATATAAAAAAAGAACACACTTGAGCCTGTACATGTCGGGAATTGAATTTCCCCAGTTTGTGTGAATAGAAAATATATTTTGCCCACGATAGAGTTCATCTGGATCAGTAACATGTTACATGGATGTGTGTGTAACGAAAGCTTGAGGGTTGCTTTTTTCCTATGCAAAAGTAGCTTGGGTGCGTGTGCGTGGAATATGGAGATGAGAAGCCCTGTGTGTACACACGTGCTTGAGACAAAGATCCCCCCACACCATGGGATTGTAAGTGTACGTTTGCCAAATATGTACTCTGAACTTCATAGGTGAAAAGCAGCTTGAAGTATCAGCAAGCACAGGAAGGGTTAGGCTCATGAGCACACACCCTCAGCTCCAAATCCCCTTTCCTCTTGAAGCTGCTTTTCCCTAGGAAATAGCAGCTATTGGCTTTTTGTCACATGCTTTTGTTTGTAAAGTGTAGCCTGGCTCTTCGATGAGAGTGTAATAAGCAGTTTAGTGCAAAGGCCACGGTAAACGCTCACTGAAGCAAACGCCCAAGGAGGGCTCACCATACCGTTATTTGGAAGGAGTTGGCTAACTGAGGCAGCTGGTTTAGGATGTCACGAAAGGTCACACAATGTTCCTTGTTTAGTGAGGTGCTTACTCTGTCTCAAGTGCCAAAACAACCTGAGTAGCCGCAGGTACTGTGCACTTTGACTTGCAGGGAGGATATTTGCTGATCTGCCTCAGGCAGCAAAATGTCTTGGGCTGACCCTGATGACACCTGTGAGAACAAGACTTAACCAAGGGAGAATTTTTAGCACCAAGACCAGCCATAAAAATAACCAGGCTCAATCATATGCTGGAACAGCTCCCGTAGTTAAATCAATCCAAGTATGTTTTCTGTGTCCTTAATTGCACCCACATGGGCCAGAATGCGGACTCCAGAGAGACACATTATTTCTGATGAATAAAGTTAGTCAAGGTGGGACAAGTTTACCTGTTACATTTTATCTGTGTTTACAATGCATGGTAGAGCCACTAAGGGACAAATTAGATGTGATACAGGAAATACTTTCATGGATCTTTCCCAGATTTTAGAGGAGAATAGCAGCCACAGGGGCCACAGTTTGGATCAGAACCATGGTGCAGGGAAAGTGCATTTGAAACCATTTTGCAAATTAAAATCCTTCCCCTAGATGCTACTTACTGCAAGGCCGATAACTGTTTGGGAGGAGGTTTTAATTGAGAAAACTGCCAGGAAAAGGGTTAAATTCTACCTCTACCAGCACCATGGTTCTGATCCAAATAGAAGGATCCTGTGGCTGCTATTAATATTTTAGACACTGTGAAAGATCTGTGAGCAGGATTTTCTGCATCATGTCTAGTTTATCCCACAGATAGGGGTGCCCTGTAAAGTGGAGTCATCAGACTGCCAAGCCTTGCTGTAACCGTGCACTAAAATGGTTAGCATTACTCTCTCTTTCTCTCTCTCTCTCTCTCTCTCTCACACACACACACACACACACATATATATATATGTGTGCCTTAAGGCATGTCCACATAGAGATTGATTTGGGGACCACGTGTGCTGTATGTCTGATTCATAGTTGCAGTCTTTGTGTGCCCCCAAGTTCCTTCCCAGGCTGACCCCCCATATTGTACACTATAGCTTCCTCCAATTCTGCTTATTTATATTTTTGTTTTATTTAAAGTAAATTTATTTATTTATTTATTACATTTATATATCACCCCATAGCCAAAGCTCTCTGGACGGTATATAAATGTATATAAACCCCACCTTAAATCCTGAAAAAGAGCTAGGTATTTTTCAAAATTTAAAACCACAAAATAAAACTGTAGTACTACAAACTGAATTATTATTTTTAAAAGAAAACATAAAAGTGGCAAATAAAGGGCAAATTACAATTAGAGATTAAAATAAGATGGCGAAAATGCCTGGTGGAATAAAAAAGGTCTTTGTGTGGCGCCTGAAAGATAACGCAGTTGGTGACAAGCCAACCTCTCTAGGGAGGGCTTTCCATAATTGAGGCACCGTAATTGTACACCAGTTGCTGGGGAATATGGGCAGGAGGGTGCTTTTGCACTCATATCCTGTTTGTGGATTTCCCGTGGGCATCTAGCTGGCCACTGTGTGAACAGAATGCTGAACTAGATGGACCTTGGTCTGATCCAGCGTGGGTCTTCTTACGTCCTTATGAGACACCAGGGCAAAAAAAAAGGCCCCTCACTTATCGCAATATACCTCAGTTCAGGTAGAAAAGGTAGCTGGAGATGTGTTTTTTATCTCTACATGTACCACTGTTTGGTGTATACTCTTAATTTGGTACCTCATGCCAGCGCTCATGTTTCAGCTCTTATGCATTTTTGATTGGCAAAGCACTGTCCATCTGCTATGGGAAATAGATCTCAACTTACAGCTTTTCTAGTGTGTATTGAAATTCTACACATTTTAGTATTTTAAAAGTAAGTTTAATGACAATAAAAAAAAAGCTAGGACATCTAAATAAAAAAAATGGGTTTTCTCAGTTTTAGAATAATATGTTTTGAAATTACGATTTCAAAAATTCTAGGGCAAGTCAGTATACCACCAAATTTAGTGGAAATTAGGCAAAGTCTTGGGGTTTTCCCTGTCTCTTATTCACATAAACATAAAAGAACATTTAAGTATGTACCCTTTTCAAATATTTAACGGTATGTAGCCACATAAAGATGCTAAGGGAAAACAGTGGGTTGGATCCACATTTAGTCATACTTAGAGTAGGCCTATTGAAATCAAAGGGACAAGTCATGACTGATTGATTTCAATGGGCCTTCTCTAAGTATGACTAAATCTGGATCGAAGCCAGTATTTTCATGTATTTATTACCTTTTAAAACCACTTATAAACCACCAAAGTTCTTTGGGCGGTGTACAACTTAAAAACTAAGTGCAGGTGGTCTATTTTGCACAGTGATTGGGTGGTCCTAACGAAGAAATCTGTGTTTCCTAGGGATGCATACCAGGCTTCTGGATTTGTCATAATTATATGTAAATAGAATTCTATAATAAAAATTGAGGCTATTCTATTTATATTTTGTAATGTCACATAATTCAAGACCTATATCATACCAAAAGTTTCCAACCCATCCTCAACCCAAACCTGCAAAATGAGACACGCTTTGAATTTTTCACCATATAATGTCCATATCCCTCATTCTATTTTCCTGTCTTTAAGAGAGCCCTGGAAAAAAATCAAGGGTCCTAGACACACAGATTTGTTTGTTCAAAGAAGTAGGTGGGTCATCCATACATTAGATATTTGCTGAGGGAAACAACTGTATGACACAAGTGTACCCACAGTGATTGTGTTGGCCTTGTAAAAGTGTGATGCAGGGCTACTCAGTACAGTGGATCTATTGAAGGGTTCAAATGCAGGAAAACAAAGATTGAAATCCCCGCTCAGGGCCAAAACAAATGTGATGCAGAGGTAATCCTCCTTTGGATCTCTTGACTTCTTTTTTAATTTTTAAGCACCATCACTGAAGCGGGGAGCATTTTAATTCTTTTCCCCATGCCATTTCACCAATCTAAATGCTGTTTTTAGGTGCCTGTATTCCCACCATCACAACCTGACTTAACAGCTTTGGGAAAAAGCAATTTTGGTCGGAGGAAATGGTGCAGGGGGTAAGGGTTAAACAGCCCCTCCCCACCAGAGCTGCTGCTTTGATAAACAAAACAAAAACCATGAGCCCCTCTGTGGACTTTAAAATAAAACAAACAAATGAACCATCAGGAGATCTGAGCATGTCTGCTTTGACTCTCAGCTATAAAGCTCCCCTGGATGGGGAAGGCATGATCTCAGACTAACCCTAATGTACCTGATGAGGTTGTTTGGAGTTAAGCTGCCCCTTCGAGCACTGGACACCTGATGGTAGATACAGGAGTGGGTGGGTCTGAGGACCTACTTAGGATCCAGTAGCTTCATACATGGAGCAGCAAACTCATACCACCACATGTACACTTGCAAGGGAGACACAGGCTGCTTCCAGGTGAGGTTCTTATCCTGCAATTGCCCTGCCCCCAAAACAGACTTTTATGGTGGGGGGAGAGGTCCAGATGTCATTGTATTCTATTTGTAATCCTCATTCTTTGTTCATCTTTCTTCCTGCAAAAGGTCTGTTAAGGATGGAAATATGGAATGGCTCCACCATGTTTTCCCCCCTGGTTGTGCCAGGAGCCATCCATCTCCAAGCACCCATAGCCAGCCCCAACTCCCCAAAAGATGCACTTGCAAACATGTTTGTTGCATGTGTGCCCTACATTTTTAAGTGTGCATGTCATACAACTTGGTCAAATTCTTTCTCCACGTAGGTGCAATCTTGCTCGGATAGCTCAAATGCGTTGGTCAAATACCATTGTGCCATTTAAGCTGAGAAAAAGCAGGATAGCTAAAACTAGATAGAAGTGTAATTATATTACATGCTTAATTGTCATGTCAAACAGGGAGGGAAGATTCCCTTGTTGCAAATCAGGATGGCTCCGCTGAAGCGAGCAGAAATCTAACTTCGGCCTTTAACCTGTATCATTAATTATGAGTCTCTCCCTCCCCTCTATCCTTATGCACATCAAAATTCCTTTTAATCAAATTATTCTTCAGAGAACAGCAGCAAGAAAGGTTGGTAATTGGTGTGGTAATCATCCACGGGAGGAGACAAAGAGCAGATTTGCAACAAATAACTCCTGCACGCATTCCATCCGTTACCTCAGATAGCAAAGTGCACCCCATTAATACAGCGAAGGGTGGACAGCAGAGAGATACGGTGTGTGGGTGGTGTGATATGATTCCACTACCTTTGTCATTTGCTAAGAGATGAGCATTTTATTGACAGGCAGCTGATGACTGGTATAAGAGGTCGGTATGACCCGCTGGGAATAGAGCCGCTCGGGTGAGCCAGATACAATACTTTGGGTCAACATATAAATGTAGCAAGCTCTGGGAGCCAAATCCTTCAAAGTGACTCACTCAACCAATTCATACATCAATAAGTAGAGCCGGGAGCCAAAGGAAACTGCACTGGGCCACGATCCACCTTGCAATCAGAGTAGTTAGTTAATTACATTTATGTATTGCTGAAAGGAGTCCCAAAGCCATTTACAAAAGGATAATAAACAAAATCCAAAAGCACTCCCTAGATACAACATACAATTGCATATTCATTAAAGTCACACACATTTACAAAAGTATTTATCTAAACGACCACCTAAAGAACAAAAACCATCCCTAGCAAAGGGGGGAACAACACAAATACCCACCAAAGTCAGGCTGTTAAGCTATCCAAATGCCCCAGAAAAGATTATTATTATTATTATTATTATTATTATTTATTTATTTATTTATTTATTTATTTATTTATATAGCACCATCAGTGTACATGGTGCTGTACAGAGTAAAACAGTAAATAGCAAGACCCTGCCGAAACTTCTTCATCCGGCACCTAAAAGAAGACAAAATTGGTGCCAGGCGAGCTTCTTGGGGTAGAACATTCCATAATCAGGATTGATTATGAATAGAGAGATTCTCCGGCACAGGGCACATGGTGGTGTAGGGATGTGCAGGTGGGGGTGGGATTGGAGACCTCTCCCATATGCACACACAACTGCTTTCTGCTTGCACAAAGGGCTCTTTTGGATCCCAGCTTAGCTCCACATGAGCAAAGAAGTGCGCAACCAAGTACGAGAGCTTTGATTACGAAAGACCTCCAAGAAGATGACTTCACAGCTTTCCAATGGAAGTGGTGGCCATCCCATAATTTAGACTTGCAAATTAGAGCAGAGGTTGATGAAATGATCTGGATGTAATACATTGATAGAACTTAACTGGAGACACAGCATTATTAGAAATAACATATATTTGTCCCATGCTCATTTTTAGTTAAGATAGCAATGTTTGCATTGTATTCTTATGGGGGGAAAGGTTAAAAAAAGGACCTGGAGATACTTATTGCCAGAGAGGGTGCTTTACATGAATATTAGTATTAACCACAGGTGGGAAATTTTCTTGCAGTGTTTATCTAAAGCAATAATGCAGTGTTGACTAACAGCCTCTGGAGAGGAGTAAAGTTGCCTTCAGCTCATGGAGTTCTGCTCTGCAATGTTTTTCTTTTCTTTCTTTTTTTACTGTATTACTTTCTTTGCAGTGGCCACTTGTGATGGTGGACGAAGTGAGATCCCAGAAGGTCAGTACTTTATTAATACTTAACTGTATTAAAGCCAGGGCCAGCCCTATCTTGAGGCAGAATGAGGCAGGTCCTGTAGACATTTTTTATGTTTGGAATGGGAAGTGTGCGCCATATGATCCTTCACCATTCACAAGGCAAAATGTCTTGGACCAGCCCTGATTAAGGCTGCAATCCTGATAGCCAAAAGACTGATATTGCAATGTTGGGAGGATAAGTGTTCACCTCCCATAATGCAATGGACTGAGGACCTAACAAAGCTTTCAACATTTGAATGGGTGGTATATAGGCACCACTCATGAGCAGATAAATATATGGATATTTGGTCTGCTTTTCTTGAAACTTATGCATAATCTCCCCCACTTTTCCCCCCCTAAAGAATGTTGTACTTGATGGAATATTGATATTTCTATGCATGTAATTTTCCATTTATTTTTCTTTTCATGATTTGTTTTGTTTTGTTTTGTGAAATTCACAATAAAAGGTAAATTATTATTCATAATAATAACAATAATAAGGCTGTAGATATACCTGGGAGTAAGCCCCATTGGACACAGAGAGTCTTCCTTCTGAGTAAATATTCTAGAGGGTAAATATTTACCATCTAGTAAATATTCAAAGCATTGTCTCCATGTGGATCTAACATTACAGAATTTATAGCTGAAAGTATAGTCAGTTTATGCCACATCAGAATTAGCAGTTTACCTTGCCCTGAGGGTAGGGAAGAAGAAGCAGATACTTGTGGTGTGTCTCTTCTGTTTTATTATGCAATGATTATTGATACTTATTGTTTTAATAATTTTATGTACGTCGCTTTGGGAGGTCCACCTGAAAAGAGGTATATAAATACTGGGTTGGTTTCAGAATCTGCCTTCCGCAAAAGGAAGGGCTCTGCTTGCTTGTTTAAAGTCATTCTGCCCAATTTTGCAGGGGTTCCCCATCATCCCCATGCTACAGCTCATCCCATTCAGCAAGGTCTCCTGATTCCCTGTATAGTATTTCTAGGGGGCTGGAGTGGCTGCCTTGTGAAGCATGGGGAGGGGAAGTCCACTTCCGCTGATGCAGTTGATCCACTGTAAATCCGGATCCAAACCATTGTAAATACATAAAACAAGTTTAATTTCTATGCTTCTTAGTAAGGAAAAGCATGAGCTAACCAAAGTGAGGTCTTTTATATTCCATTTATCGCAGTGGGAGAGTTAAGCTGCGGTCGTGGGAGGTAAGAAGTCTCAGCAGATCTGAGAGAGAGAGGAGAAGAAGAAAAATCCCATGCGGTGTTCTGTAGTTCTGCCTGGCAGGTCATCAGCATGTTAATTTTCCCCCTACAGAGTGGGATGTGAGGCTTAATGGTACTGGCTCTAGGTGTTCCGGGTGGCTGGAGATGCTTCACAACGGCAAGTGGAAGAGAATTTCTAGCAAAAATTGGACGCAGCAGGATGCAGAACTGGCCTGTAGGCAACTTCGTTGTGGCTTCCCTGTTGGAACCCTGGAGCCATATTCCAAAGGACCAGAAGAGCAAGAGACTTGCCTGGTGGAACGCCGAGGGAACGAGACTGCCCTCAAGCATTGCATACAGCAGGAGTACAACCGCACTCGCCATCCGGTTGTGACCCTGGTTTGTCAAGGTAGATACAACACTCCTTCCTGCTTATATTCTCTTTTGGCTAATCTGCTCATCAGTCGGGCGTTCTATCCTACACTCGGGACTGGCCACACACGGTTCTTCGTGGGGTATTTTGACGATGCAGCATTCCTTCCACGCGTCTTTCTCGCCTTCTGCTTTTTTTTCCGTCACAAAATAAGATCCAGAAAATCCACGTCTTTTTTGTGGGGGGAGGCTATAACAAAACTTGCCATTTCCTGCCATGTGCCGGAGAAGCTGACCGATAAAAACGGCCACTGAATGGGCCACGTGGTCGTTGCTTGCTTCCTCTTTCTTCCCCATGTGAAGAAAGAGTAAGCTACTCTTTGCTACTGTCCCCTATTGTGGGACAGAAGCAGGAGGCAAAGGGATGGTAGGGAAACGCAATTCCCCCCCCTGCCCCCATCTGATGATCCTCTAAGAGAAGCATGACATCGAAGGGTGGTGAGAATGCTTTGAAAGCGCCTTCACAACATTAGGTACAAATGTACCTTTTTTCTGTCCTGGGAAAGGGTCAGAGAAAAAAAAAATTCTGCAAGTGTGGTTCTGTTTGAACCAGAGGGGGAAACTAGCTGTAGAGGGCTGCTATTGGCTGTTGTCCATAGCAGGACTGATACGTTTTCCCTGCTCACTACTGATCCCAAAACACATGACGCAGCAACCTTGCTGAAGCTGAGAAGTGCCTGGATTGATGGGACTAATATATTTAAATATTTAATTTATATTCTGCCTTTTATCAATAGAACTCCTCTTTCTATCCAAGGAAGGTAAATGTAATCAATATATAATACGCACATTGTTATTAAAATGTTCTTTACTTTTTTTATAAGCTGAAGAATGAGCATACTAATATATTTATATATTTCAATATATTTTTAAACATATTGGAGCCTGATGGGAGGAGCAAGACTGATGGATGAACCAGTGTTCACCTTGTTGGCATGTTGTGAAGCCAGGATTAGGCCTGGCTAGGGAAGAACTGGTTGTGACCACTGTTGAAATGTTACAGCTGTCTTCTCCCTTTCTTTTACGGGATGAATTCATCCCTTCTAAAATGGGTTGTATTTGTCATTTCAGAGCTTAAACAAACCACCAATTTATCACAGCCCACAACAGCAACATCAGCGACCTTGTCGAAGCCTACTGGTAAGAAAACCAAAAAGCACAAATTCCCCCAATTCTGAATTGCTGCTGGTAGAAGTGATCAGTGCTACAGAAACTACAAATTTAGGGTGACCATATGACAGGAAAACTAGGATTTATTAGGATATTTGGTAACAAATCCGAGAAGGAAGGGGAATTATGAAATTTGAAGAAAAATCTGGATGTTTTCCCATTTCCCCCACCCCACCCAAAGGGCTGCTCTACTTTAATGGGAATTAACAAAAAATGCTTACAGCTCTGCCAGTTTTGGAGATAAAGAGATGAAACTTGGCACCATGATAGCTCTTAGGAAGGGCTTTATCCGTGCCACGATTGAAGTAGATCCGTTCATACATTGATTTTTAGGTTGTTTTTTTTAAGAAAAGGTTTTTAAAATGTTATTATTTTAAAAACCGTCATTTTTAAAGATAAAGAGATTAAACTTGGCACCATGATTGCTCTTAGGTAGGGCTTTAGCCATGCCAAGTTTGAAGCAGATCTGTTCATCTTTTGATTTTTAGGAATGTTTTTAAAGTTCGAGGCTATGTGCTACCTCCAGTACCAGAGGCAGTATGCCAATGTACACCAGTTCTAGGGAACACAAACAGGAGGATGCTGTTGCACTCATGTCCTGCTTGTGGGTCCCTGGCTGACAGCTGGTTGGCCACTTTATGAACAGAATGCTGGACTAAATGGCCCCTTGGTCTGATCCAGCAGGATCTCATGTTCATTTTGTTGCCCATGCACCCAGTTTGGAGAAGTCCTTCTGAATCTTATTCCCAAAAAATGGGGAAAAAATGGTTAACAGCTCAATCCTTTGTATTATTATTATTATTATTATTATTATTATTATTATTATTTTGTGAACCGTCCAGAGAGCTCTGGCTATTGGGTGGTATAGAAATGTAATTAATAATAATAATAATAAATAATTTTTACTGAGAATTGTCCCAAGTAAAAATGTAGATAGAATTGCAGCCTTAGTAAATTATGTAGCACTTTTCCTAAGTGCTCAGAGTGATTCGGATATATTTATCTCCATACAGATTTGTAAGATGTTCAGTATTGTTATGCCAAATCATAGATGAAAGGGAGGTTGCCTAAGGCTGTGATGATTATTTTGTATTATTTCTAAAGTACCTAGAACAGAGGCACAGAAGACTATCCAGTGAGTTCATGAAAAAAGTTCACATTTGAACTGCGGACTTGTTTGCAGCTCATTGTTTGTGCTGTTAACCACCATCCTGCTACAGTACTCTTCGAGTGTCTTATTCCTCTTTGCCTTTTTCTCACAGATGCTCCAAGGATAAGGCTAGAAGATGGGACCTCATTATGCTCTGGGACTGTGGAGCTGAACTTTGGAGGCCACCAGGAAGCAGTTTGCCTGGGTTTACAAAAGTGGTGGAATAGGCTGGCACCCGGGGTCTGCCAAGGAGCAAGCTGTGAAGTTTCAGTACGATTTAATGATGCTTCGAGGCAAAAGTCTTTGCCTGCCCCCTGGGAGAAGGTACAGTGTGAGCAAAAGCACATTACCTTGGACTGTTTGGACGGGACTAAGGAATGCTTGAGTATAACCTTGGTCAAATGCTCAGGTAAGAAAGACTGAGGGCCTGTTCAGACAACACACTAAGCCACAGTTAGGCCGCAAACCCTTTGGCAGCAAATGGTTAGTGAGCGTGTTTTAACTGTGGTTATGTAGCCACCAGGGTTAGGAATGGTTCACACGGCACACTAAGCCATAATGTTTAGCTCAAAATGCTTAACCACCGTGGCTTAGCGTGTCATCTGAACAGGGTCAATATAGGAGAACACGACCAGGCTCTCTTTTGCATTTCTTTTGTGATTTGAACTGGTCTGTTATTTCGCCTTAATATTGCAAGGGGTGGGCAAAAGTGTTGGAGCCATTCTATACATAAGGTGGCTGACTGAAGAAGTAGTAGTCTGGATTGTACCATTTCGGACTGCAGTCAAAAGATTGTATTTTTTGAACCCTTCTCAGCAAGAGGGCTCTGTTAAACCTTTCTTTCTGGTATACTAGTTTAATACCTGCAGGAATATTTTTTTACATAGGGGGACATTCTAAAATAGGGCTCCATTCCCACCCGCAGGCTGAAAGGGTACAGTCCAGGATTCTACTACCGTAACCTGTCCCCTTGCAGTGTGTGGAATGGCTTTTAGTTCCCTGCGCGATCTCAAAATGGGAATGGAAGTATACTGTTCATTCTCTTAACCTAGCCTGGTGTGTTGGATTATAACTCTCATTGTCCCCAGCTAGTATGGCCAACTCTTCTGGAGATCAGCATGTTGGGGAAGGTGGCCTAAACCTCTGTGCTGAACATTGAGGTTCAGAACTGGCAGACTGCATGGTAGAGAGTATTTGGTACAGAGCCTTTGAATGCTGCTTGTGGTGGGGGTTGGGAGTTGTCAACTGATAGGCAGGGGAATCCTACCTGTACAGTTGGACACTCCAAGGTCAGAGGGTCCACCATATCCAAAAGCCTGCTGAGCTCCTGCCAGCAGGGCAGAAGTGAGGGAGGAGCGGTTTTCTCCTCCCTTCCGTCCAGAGTTTTCTTTTCTTTTTTTTACAGCTATTTCCCTTCCATTGCATAGATATAGTATAGAAGATGTGATAAAAGATGGATGTGATTTTGTTGCTCAGATATCTGGTGAATAGAAGGAGCTGATTTTGCTGTTCAGTGTCAAAGGCACTAATATTTCTCTGAGGATGAGGTTCTTGGAATGATTTAATCTGTAATCTCACCTTCTGTTTCCAGGCCAGGATTCCAAGCCCAATATAGAGGCTGTGTCCAATACAGAGACTGTCTTAGGGGTCCTTCTAGGTCTTGTCCTCACTATAGTCCTGCTGGTTATCTGTGTGCCCCCTACATATAAAAAATTGGTGAAGAAATGTAAGTGACAAACTCTTGCTGTGACTTTCAGGCTAGAAGCTCCTGACTCTGTAAAATACTGTCAGCTGAGGATCTCTGTTCACACAACATACGGGTACATCAGCGCCCCTGAAAAAATCATGTCTATTTGATTTCCAGCACAGAGGTGAAGAAATAGGCTTCAGGTGGTCAGAGAGTGGCCTGCGTTCACACATCATGTGCTAAGCCACCCTGCAAATTAATTATGCAGCGTGGGTTGTTCGCAGAATAACCCATGGTACAATTGGATTTACTTTCAAAAGCACACAAATGCACACTTACGGCTGTCCCATACGTGTAGTCTTGCCTTGTTAATGCCCTTGTAAGTTTCAGCTGTCAAAGGAAGTGAAGTAACAGATAAACAAATTTACGAAGTGAGGCTGCATATAAGCAAATTTATGCACACTTGACAGTGACAGGAAAAAAATAATACTAAGGGAGGGGAGAAAAGGGGAAACAGTGGGAGAAGAAGGTGCACTAAAAGGGACACACACACAATATCTCCCCCTTAGCCATGTGATTCTCTCGCTTTTAAGTGTTACACGGATACTGCTCAGTTTTCTCTATCTTTACAACATTTCCCCAAGTCTCCAGCTTCTCCAGAAAGGGGAGATATTAGTTCCCCCACTTTGTGTGGCTCCTTTTTGCAGTAACTGCTCCAAAATGGAGCCATGACAAGGCCAGGAGCTGATATCTCCCCTTCTGGAGACTCACTATCTATAGCTTTGGAGATTACATTACCATTCTGTCCTTCTTTTTAAAAAGTCAGATTTTCTATGTTAATAAAAGAGATGGAAGCCACACTGGAAAAACATGGGTGGGTTACGAATGGATGACAATGAGCTTTTCTACACAAGGTAGATTCCCTACTCAAGGTGGTTTACAGGCCCTTTAGATGTCATGATCCTCCAGCTATGCTTCTGTTTTTTCAGAGCACTTTCTGGGGGGCGGGGTTAGAATGGGGAAAATAGGGTATTATTTCTGAAAGCACCATTTGTTCTTGTGAATTTGTGCTATTCCACTATACCACACCTTCACCTAGAGGTTATATAGCGGGAAGCAGGTAAGGAAAAGCTCTTTGTGTCAAGCTCGGATCTTAATTCTGCAACAAAACCAAAAGCAGATATAGCAATTAACAACCTCGTGTAGAAAAGTTCAGTGTCAAGTGGATCCTCTGTAAACAGTATGTAAATGAGCCATGGTGATTCTGCAATAAATGCCTCATTTGGAAGCAGGCTAGCTCTATTCCTGAAGGTAGTGGGTTTAATTTTTTGTTGGATGTCTCACAAAATGATGGCTTCCCGCTGAGGGAAATACAAAACATGAACACTTGTTTCACTGGATATCAAAGGCAATGGGACCTGTGCCAACTCCAGCACTGCTATCAACACCATTAAAACTGTTGAGCTTTCACCATATCATTTTTTAGAGTCATGCAATTTGGGGAAGAGGATTTATTTTTGTCTCTGTTTTGCTTCATCACTGATCACATATAAAACTTCCCCTCCCTCCACCCCACTGCAGATTCCAAGAAGAAACAGCACCAATGGATTGGCCCAAGTGGAGTGAACCAAAATGGTAAGGAACCAACATTCAGGACAAAGGGCCGAACCTGGAGTCTATCAATCGAATTTCACATGCAAAACCAAATAAAAAGAAGAGTGCATGTGAACCTCTCATAATACATATGGATAATGTTAATGCAGAACAGACAAAGAAAGAGAAAATGGATATAAATCTAGTCAATTCAGGTTTTAAATTCTCATCATAGTTTCCAGCTTGCTATGTACAAAAGTCCTTGTCGGCAGCACCTAACCTGCGACTGTGGCCAGTTTGACCTCCAATGGAGAGGCCTTTGTGTTCCTTGACTCAGTAACAGGATGTCTATTGGTCAACCAGTTGGTTAAGTGGTTTACGACAGTAACCACTGTTTCCCTCAGTGGATTGTTCTTAAACCCTGTCTAAATAATAATATAACAACCTCGTGCAAGTCGTGCTGGGAGCATTCCTCCAACCCCAAAGCAGCATCACTACTATGTTTTTCTATGGGGGAAATTTCAGAAATGGAAGAAGGGAATGGCAATCTTTGGGGTACAGCTAACAATTGACAGACAGGGGTGGGGTTGGCTTTTGCTGCAGCAATATAAGCACCTATTTGAACTATTGAATCTAAAGCACAGTTTTATGTCTGATGATGAAGGTAAGGTCACTCCAAACTCCATCTTTCTTCGTTGCTATAAAATATGGCCAGAGGTACATTTGTGGGGGCCTTCTTATCTTCTATGGGCCACAAGAGAACGGAACATATGGTTAAGACACCTTAAAGTTCATAACATTCAGATCTCTACAAGTGTGTCAGATAAGAAGTTGGTTGATTTCTAGGAGTTACATGCTTAAGCCTGCCTGAAAGGTACACCCACTGGCCTATGAACCCTATCCCTTACTTCTAACCAGCAGAGGAGTAGTGATTATTCAGTGGTGAAGAAAAGGCACTGCCTTTTCACAGCTAATCTTGGCATTCCAAGAAGGCTGGCTGAGCCCTGGCTAAAGTTCTGGTCCCAAGGTGCTTTGGAGTCTTGGAGGATTTTCAGACGGATGGGAAATAGTGTTTCCTTACTGTTGCTCTGCTTCCTGGTTCTCTTCTGCAATAGGGGCAAGCAGAATCACATGGGGAAGAAAGCAAAGACCACATGACCCATTCAGTTTAGTGGGTCAGCGCCCTCTAGTGGCTATTTTATAGCACAACGTCTCCCGCACACTGCAGGAAATAATGACAAATATTGCTGCAGCACAGAAAAGTCAGGGTGTGTGTGTTTCCTATATTGTGATGGGGAAAAGAGTAGAAGGAGCGGAGAGGCACAGGAGAATCACTGCATCATCAAAATGACCCACAAACCACCATGAGCATGCTATAAAACACTGATGACCTACTATGTTATCACCTTTGGAGTGGGATACAGCATCATTAAACTGAAAGCATCTGGCATGGAGGAAGTGCAACACAGTTCTAAGCAGTCAGAATGTCATTAACCTCCTAGCAAATATGAGGATTCTATTTTCTTCTACAGCTAAAATGTGGAGTCTTGTTCTAGCTGAACATGATATTACTTATTTAATTCTGCAAATGCCCATTCTATGGTTAAAAATCCTGTCCAACAATCACAATTCTACAGTTTTATGCTTACATCTGAAAAATAGCAGCAGAGTGACAAACTTGCACATCATGTGTTTGTGTTCTACTACTATGTGTGATCAACAATAAACTCATCACGGTATGAGCTTTTACTCCCTCTAGAGGCAGGAAATAGCTACTCAAAAAGTCATGATAGGTTATTGCAGGTCTGGTCTTGTTCTTGCTCTTCATAACCCAGTTGAGCAAGCCTGCTTAAAGGCCAAGCTATATGTAATGTTAATTGTATGTTGGCAATCAATATGTCATTTTTAAAATTTAAATAGTAGCAGTAGAGCCCCCAGTCAGGGTGTTTATGTGTGTATGTTAACTCTTCCCCTCTAGTCCAGATGAAAATTGCCCCCACTACCACCACACCTGTTCTCCACCTCAGGAAGGAAGCAAATGGCATCCATTTTTGTCACGGCTATGCATACCTATGCTGTAAGATGTATGCACACACGATATAAAAAGGGTAACATAAATGTCTATTAGTGAAATCCGTTACAAAAGCTGGTCTAAAAAAGGTGGTAGCCTTTTCTTCTGCTGAAAGTATGCCTGTTTATGAATGCTGTGGCTTCCAAACATGTTATTACTGGAACATAGACACTGGTGATGTACACACATGATGGTGTAAACTGGCCTGCCGGTCTAACCCTATAAGGAAAATGTCATTTTAAAAGTAGCATAAAGAGCAAGCCTCAGTCAGCCCTTCCCCGCACCATGCCAGTTTTAATTGCACCTAAAGCCAGGAGACCCACATGTTCCTATTAATGAAGGATTTCAACTTTGCATTTTTAATAAAGCAATGCAATATCTCTTTAGCTTAAAGATGAAGAATTTTCTGGACACTGATTCCACACTATGCTTTTATTTAGTTTCATTCCATCGCAACAGCTCTGTCGCCTTCCAGCCACATCGTGAAAACCGGGTTGTTCAGGAAGAGGAGAATAAAGCCTTCAAGAAAAACTCTTACCTCTCACCTTATGCAGGTAACATACAATAAGCAGGGTATAAAAATGCTACAGCGCAGCTTTCTCCAAAGCGTTTTAGACTTCAACTCCCATCCACCCCAGCCAGAATAGTCAATGGTTAGGAATCCTAGGAGTTGCGATCCAAAGCATTTGGAGGGGATAAGCTTGGGGGAAGTTGCTATAGTATATTTATGTATTTTATTGCTGTAAGCCGCCTTGGGAGGGCTTCTGCCCTGGAAGGTGGCCAAGAAATGCTTTAAATATAGTATGTATTGCATTACTTTAAAAAAAGAAAGAAAGAAAGCCAACACTAGTGGTGTATGGATGTTATTCCAAAGGACCCTACCTCCATTGCAGACCAAACTGACACTGATTAAATACAATTAGTTTACCATTCAAGTTTCTGATACTGAACAAATATGGGGGATACAGCAATATTTCAATTGAACTGATAGGCCATCAGAGCCAATGACAGCTTCGTGTGCCAGACATTGAGGGGTGTGTCACTCTAGATCTTTCTCGTAGTTGTGTAGTTCACCCAGAGCTGTGGCTGAGCACTATGTAGGTTTGGCCCCACATGAATGAGCTATGGTGAGCTTCAGGCATGCACTCCCCCTTTCTTCCACTCTCCTCCCTTTGTGTTCAGCAATTTCCTAGCTGACTTCCAGTTTCTCATATTTTGCCATTACATGCAAATGCACAAACTATACCGTGCCGACAAACATTGTGCACAAACTACATTTGCCCTCAAACCAGAAGCAAACTCTCCTTTGTGATTTGGGTTTGTTTACCACCTTTGTGCACAATGTGCAAATGTGCTTGGGGGGTGGGGGTGTCAGCGCAGGTCCAGTCATAGGAACATAGATTCCTATGAACATTTTTCAGGAAATGATAAATCCGTAGGCACAAGCAAAGTCAGGGCTAGTACTGAAATGATCTCTGGAGGTGAAATGCTGCTGGGTGTTCAGTCACAACTCCCAGAAGCCATCTGACCACATGCCCATGCATGCCGCTATGATGATGAGCTCCATAACGTTGCAAAGCAAGGAAATATAACTGCACATCTGCATACATGTGGAGAACCAAATTAAAAGGTTTTCATTCCAATGTCACATGTACACTGACATTAAATTGTGTGACTTGACAGAACAATAGTTGATGTTCCATTCTACTTGTGGGATTCTGCCCACACAACCTTGAACTAATGCAATTTCAGGTGCCGTTTGCCCCGTGGATTTTTTTTTAATGTATACTCCGCTTTAATGGCTAGATGTGCCATGGAAAGAGCACATTCGAATTCACGAAAATTGCCTCAGAAAGTGTCTGTGTAGATGGGGCCTTGTAAACACTTCTCAGCATCATAATTATTTATGATGGTGCTATGATAAAAGGAGTTAGAAGACCTCACCTCTGGCCACAAGGATAAGAAGCAAAAGGGTTTACATAGCCAGTAGGATCAGTACACCTGAACTGTTAATAATCATGGGACCTATGAAGATATTTAACTCTGCAATGGCAAAGATGAACAGGAAGTTTCTGTTAAAGTTGAAACCTGGGAGTAGTCAGGCTGCATCCATTCCTTTTGCATAGACTTGGGAACATTCCAGGGAACGTCTCTTCATGCTGGGTCCGTTTCTGTAATTCCATCTTCATATTTTATTATTTATTATCTTTCTTATCTTCTTCCTTGTAACACATAGCTCCAAGGCAAATGGATTGGTTAGTTATCCAGCAACAATAGCAAGCATAATATTTTATAGATTACAGTAAAAACTAATTGTTTTAATGTATGGCTGTTATCTGCCTTGAGCTAGGTAGAAACGTTTTAAAGGAAAGATAGGTGATTTAATAAAGACAAGATGCAACTGCTGACTTTTGTGCAATGATATTGCTAAGGGAGCTCCTTGGAATATAAAAGCATTTTGGCATATCTCAGTGATATATTAACCCCTACATTTTGGCATTTCACTGTTACATGGCACCTTTTGAAACAGACTTTTTTTTCACCACAGCTCTGGAAAGGGCAGCCAACCGATCTTCCAGCCCCTTGGACAACTCCTCTGACAGCGATTATGACTTAAGTTTTGCACGGCAGCTATAAAAATCTGACAGGTATGGATGACTGTTCCTTGCCCCTCTCCAACCCAAACTGAACACTGATAGGGATGTTTGAGAAATATGTTTCAGTTACTTTTTGAACAGGAGTTACCCAGTTTGTACCTCCCAGACTGAACACCCAGTCGAACACAATCTGTGGTCAAAGTCCATACATTTCTAAGCTTGCAGTGTGATTCGTGGATCTCAAAAAATATACTCAACTTCTGCACATCTGAAAAAATGTGCAAGCATACTTTTGAAAAATGTACATGAGCACACTTTAAATCAATAGAAGAAGAATGCATTTCAAAGATTCATGGATCAAATTGCTGCATACATTTGGAAAAAAATATGCACAAAAATATGTATGAATTTTCATGCGAAAAGATGAAACAAAGATTGCAATCTGATAGGGCCACACAATGGAACAAGTTTGAAGTGGAATTTGGAGAACTTTGACAAACTTGTATTTTGCTTGTACGCGCGGACGTGCACACACCACACCCCAATGATGTTCTTCCATATCCTTAGGTTGAACAGTCAATCCCAAGGTTAGGGCATAAATTTAAACGAGTCTTGGGGGTGGAGCAATAAAAGATCAAGATCTCCAAAATCCATTGAACTGTATGGTGCAGCCGAATCCTTAGACTTAAGTTATGTGGCAGGCAAACATATCGTCTTATGCTGGATAACACTGTAAATTGTACTAGCTGCACTGTGGCTTCTTAAACTCTGGCTAGTATGAATTTCATGGAGTTCATGTTTTGCCTTGCAGGCACAAGTAAAATTCAGTACAATGAAGAACTGAAGGAGAAAACACACGATCCTAAATAAGAACATAAGAAGTTCCCTGCTGGATCAGACCAAGGGCCCATCTAGCCCAACACTCTGTTCACACAGGGGCCAACCAGCCAACGGCCAGGGATGAACAAGCAGGACATGGTGCAAATATGTTTCTTCTACCAATCACTGTGAAAGACCACCTACATCCTCCTTGAAACCATATTTCTTTTCCTTCAGAGGGATGTGGTGGGGGAACCAATGCACCTCCTCTTCCATACACTGAGAATGACAGACTGTGCTGCCAATCACCCACTCCAAACCTCAAGTGGGGGAATTCTGTTGTGTCCCTATTTGAAGAACTAGAAAATGCCCTTTGGGCTTAAAATCCGTAAGTACACTGGTGGACAGCTAGTTCTTCCAATGGCAATTTAAAAAAAAAAAAAAAAAAAGAATTCCTGCTTGTCGAGGGACTGAGTGTCTCTACTTGAGCATCCAAAAGAATGCAGAGGTCCCTGGCAGGCACTAAGCAGGTAGGATTTCTAAACAATGTAAAAGCAAAGTTTCAGGAAAATTCAGCACACGTGCATGGAATGTGGCTTTTCACAGGCTGATCTGGCTCTCTGCTACAGTAATATTTAAAAAGCAGGGAAAGCTGACATTTGAACAAGCCAGGACTCCTTTTTAGACTGTTTGCAAGCACAATAGCTTGTTCCTGTATCTAATGTCCAATTGCCTAAAGTGGAATATTATATGTTTATAAAT
Organism: Elgaria multicarinata webbii; assembly: GCF_023053635.1. Classification (NCBI taxonomy): domain Eukaryota; kingdom Metazoa; phylum Chordata; class Lepidosauria; order Squamata; family Anguidae; genus Elgaria; species Elgaria multicarinata. The sequence goes on from NC_086172.1 coordinate 81,400,078, forward strand.
AATAGATATGCTGTAATTGAACAAATACAGAAGCAGTTTGTAGTGGGTTTTACATAAGCATTACATCGATTTGTTTTGTCTTTGAATACAGCTGTAATTTAATTTGTAAGTAGTTTCTGTTCTTGTTTATAACTGGGAAAAATAAAAATGAGAGGGGTAGCATTCACACCTGGCATATGGTATATATAGATTGTATTTGAGAATCCATACAAAGGTATATTAAGACATCTCGAAGTTAGTTGGTATACTATACACACATTGATGCTGAGGAAGGCTTGAGCTCTAATTCTGGTCAACATAATGCCCATCAATGCAAATTTCCATACATTTCAAGGACGTTAAATAAAGTAACTATCATCCAGTCATTTGATTCTTTCAAAATTTGGCTTTCCTTGAAGAAAATATTTAAGCTGATGGACTCTGTTGTTATTTAGAAAGTTCAAATCATGAAACATATATTGCTCACTTCATCTAAGAAGTTCTACCGTTGGAGGGTTGGGTGTTTTTAAATATCTTGTGAGGTGCAAACTTCAACCTAATTTAGAAAATTGTACAGTATGTGCTTAAATGCAAACTCTTCTACCTGATGCTCAGATCACTTTTGTAAAAGATCCATACCTGAAAAGATGGCTGCATATTAATTATACACTCACATAATCTTTCGAGAGGGCCAGCAGACTGGAGTGTTGGTCTCATATCAGGGAGACCTGTTCATATCCCCACTCAGCCATGAAGTTCATTAGGTGGCCTTGGCCTAGTCACCATCTTTCAAGTTAACCTGCCTGGATAAGAGTTGTTAAAAGGATAAAGTATGAGACAGAGAACCACCCATGCTATCCAGAGTTCCACTGAGGGAAGTTGGGTGGGTAGTGGAATATAATTAAAAAAATAAAATGTGGTTTCCCTTAAGAGTGAAATTGACTAACCAGAATCATGTGTTCCACTTTAGACCATTTCACCCACTCCATTGGCACAGTTCGCACGTCACAACCCAATTTTTGTTTAAACTCTGGGTTGTTGGGAACAAGTGAGCATGCTGGCTCATGCTACCACGTCACTTCAGGTGCGAACGGGAATGGCTAAACTAGCCAGGGACACTCTGTCCCTAGGTTGTTTAGCATTCCGTCCAAACTGGACCTATGATAGACAAACCAGAGACAACGCTACAATAAATCACTAGTTATTTCCCTGACTTCAGGCAACATGCACCAACACACTGCTGTCTTAATAATAGCCTACATTTAAAAAAAAAAGCCAGGCTTGTCATGACATGTGAACCAAACCGTTGACTTGTATGAGATTAGGAGAAACAGTTGAAATTATGAAGCAAAGCACAAAAATGGAACAAATAGACTTTGAATAAACTCTTTAGAATCAGTGGAAACTAGTGCCACTTTTCACAGTCAACTTTCACAGTATTAATTCAAAAATAACTTTTCCACCTCCAGCACCTACCCACACGACTAATTTTAGTGTAAAACTGAGAACTATGTTAAGGTTGTCTTCGTTGGGATACTGACAAATGCTTCTCCCTACATCAAATTTAGTAATTCAGTGTCCCAGGAGCCACAGGAGAGAACAAATCAGAGGTCAGCAACGTAGCTCTGACCTCAGAAATCCAATGTTGGTTCCCACCCTCCCAGCCCCTGTGGATCTTTCCATAGCCCTTTCCCCTCTGACATCTGAGGTGGTATGGTTGGATCTGGGCAGAGCAGGAGAGGCTCTGGACACAAAATACCTCAAACTCTCCCAGCCCTCCGCCACACCCACAACACAGTGGAAAAGTTAGACCAGCTGAAAAGCTGGTCTAAGTGCTTCTGAAATAGGATTGTTGTTTAGAAAACCTGGGAAGGAATAGCAAATACTGCTCCTCACTACCTTTTGCTCTGTGGTAGGGGTAGTGAGAACAATAGGAATGCCATGCCTGAGTTTTAGAGTGGAGAATGTCCCAAACCTGCTCACTGTATTAAGGTTTGTCTCATTGTTCATAGTAATACAGCTCCAATACAAAAACAGATTGTTACTTCTGAATTTGAGCCACTTCCTTTAGCTGTTCCTAAGGTGAAAAAATAAACTGATCTTCTACAGAGCAATCCATGTGTAGTCACCACCAGGATTCAGAGTACAACATTGTAAAAGTACATTGTTGTTGTTGTTGTTGTTATTATTTATAAAGCTCCATCAATGTTCATCATCAGCCCTAAAAGTCCTGGAAATGACATGAAAATTGTCAAACAACCACTTCACTATTCAAATATGAAACCCCCTATTGCTCTATGGTGGCTTGATCAATTTAGATTTGACTGGAACATCAGCAACACAATAGGATGGCAAATACTGAGGTGCTGGAGTCTTTCTTTCCCAGCTTTTGAAACAACGGGTTTGCTTGGGATTACAAGAATTCTGCATGGATCGAGTTCTTTCCTCACAAGATACATCCTGAACAAAGTGTCTGTGTTGCAGTTGGTTCCATTTTATTTTTGTTTGCATTGCCTCAAATGGATTCTGTGTTGTGTTTTTGCTGTACATACCAAATATAACCATGTATATCTGCATACCTCTACAAATGACAACATTTTAATGCAACATACAAAAATAAGAAAGGGGAGTGAAGTATTAGATATTGCCACAAGACTGTGAAGTTACTATGGCTATTTAAAGTCAGAATTAAAACACCATCCATAGTAATCAATTCTTCTTCTTTCTGGAATCCTTTTAAACATTAATTTTAAAAAGCAAAATTGTTCCCTTCCCCTTTTGGGGGGCAAAACATATTTCCACTACTGTGGCCTTTCTTCAGGTCTAGTGTTAGGTTATCATATATTGGGTTAGATCAAAGTTGGGGTACTAGGCATTAACAAGTTAAATAGTATAGACAGGGTAATTACTTAATTACAGAACATAAAGTCAATGATAAAGGATGATCAAAACAATTGCTGAAAACAATAAGGGCAGATGGAATATGGAAATTATAATGCATAAGATAGAGGAAACATGGTGTTGAAGGATGCGAAGAAGGGTTAAGTTTACTGGTCTATGGGGAGGAGGATAGATGCACAGATAGATCACTTAAGTGGGGTAAAGACAAGAGGAAATGCCATATGGTATTAAGAGCCTATGACTGTGTGAGATGAACTGTGAAGGGCCTTATTGACACAAACTAGGAGACATCAAAGGGAAGATGTTAGCAAGTAAGAAAAAGAATCCATATCAAATAACAGCCACAGCTTCATTTCCAGAAGTCATAATCATAAGCCTGTGTGCAATTCATCAAGTTTTATTACCATAATTACTCACAGATACGAAATTGCTTCCATCAAATTCCAAAAGCATTCAACCTGGTCAAATCTATTAGTAGTCCATTTTTAAAAAATAAATAAATTACGGGCAAGCAAGAGGGTAAAGTGCTGAGCAAAGCCATTTTGATTTCCATTAGATCCGCTCCGTTCTCTCTGTTGGTAGCCAGTGTTTCTTCTTGTCAAAAGAAGGAAGTGGGACAGTGAACAAAGAGTAGGGAGAAGCCTTCCTTATCCAATCCTCTGTTACACTCAGAGATTAACAGAGAAATGGAGCTGGATATGTCAGCAGCAGCAAATGCCTACAAGATTCAGTGAAGCACACCACACAGCCCATTGGAAATAGGGACGCTAGCATTTTGTCCATTATTCCCAAATATGAAAATGCATAGTGATTTGACTTTTATAAGTCAGACTTTCTGGCCCACCTTGAAACAGTTCACCTCTTCCATATACCTAACACAACCAGAGGGGAGAATATAGAGGAAATAAACCACAGGAAAGCTAGAAATGATGGCAACACACTGGACAAGAGGAACAGGGAAGATAGCTAACCACTATGGCAGTGGTGGGGAAGCTATGGCCCGCAGGGCCTCCCCATCCAGCCTGCGGCCTCTCCACTCACACACCCATACAGCAGTTAGGCTTTTAAAGGCACAATCCTTTTAAGGGAGCAATCCTATGCATGGCTGGCTGGGGAATGCTGGGAGTTGTAGGACTTTTTTCTGTCTAAACACACATAGGATTGCACCCTAAAAAGCCCAACTGCCACATTGGGGAGCATGCAAAGGGGTTTCTGCTAGGGAGGGGAGGGCTATCCTTCCCTGCAGATTGTGACCTCTTGCAAAATTGTGCCCTGCACAGCAAGCAGGCTTTTAAAAAAGCCTCCGCTGTTACCACTGGAGGGTTTTAAAGTCTATGTTGGGTGTGTGTGATTTAGGTGAGTACAGCTGGGGAGGAAAGTGTTAATGCTCCTATGCACAGTGCCTGCCCCCTCCCAAGTTTATCTCTGTATGCAGCAATTAGGATTTTAAAAAGGTTCTACTCGTGCTCATGGGAGCTCTATTTAATCCCAAGTGCTGGGCAGAGGCAGCAAGGAGGGGTGGGGAGATGAAAGAGGAGTGAAGAGAGAAAGAAATGCAACAGAGCCGGGAAAGGACTGAAAGAATGAATGGACTGCTACTGAAAGAGTGTGGGGTACTTGCCCTGCCTACTCCTGGCATGTGGCCCCCTGGAAGGTTTTGGTTGGAACTGGGAGAAGTTGTGATGCAGGGCTTGTTTCTCTGTTGTGTTATCTGATATACCACCACTCCTGAAGCATGTCAAAGACTGAGCTATGCCTTTAATTTATTTCCTAGTATTCCCTTAGTGCCAAGAGATATCATATATTCCTTCCTTCCCTAGAAAGCATGTGTTTTACGTCAGAAATACTTGACAGATTTCTCCTTGTCGTGGGTTCTGTGTAAAATAAGTGTATAGAATTCTTTATATATATATATATTTATATTCTAATATATTAAAGTAGAAAACTACACACACACACAGTTGTGCACACACAAACACACACAGGATCAGATCCAAGCTGTTGTGAATAACTATGTCTCAAGCAGCTTAATCGGAACAATGCCTGTATAGCTCAACTAAGAGTCTGGGTCTATATTTGAATTTTATACTATGGCTTGAACTGACTGTTTGGTCGAATCCCTGGCCATTAAGGTGTTGCTCAATCAGTGCCTGCCGATACTCATGAATGGAACTTTCCCAAGGGAGACGTTCCTTCTCAACTCTTACACCATTAACCCACACATGCCTTCAATATAATGCTTACACAAGTAGGTCCCTCAGGATGACACTTCCAAGTTTGCAGGTTCGGCCTCATTAGCTAGCAAGAATCAATTTCTCAGGTTACTATATAAAAGAATACTGACTGGAAATCCTGACTAGTATCCTGACCAAGGGCCCCGAGGTGGCTGAGGTGGTGGTGGATAGCCAAAGGACGGACTTGGGCCTGTGGGATATGGAGCCTGGGAAGGAACAGGGAAGGTAGGCACTGGAGGCTGAGTAGGATAGGGGCACTGTGGCCTGCCCACTGGTTGAAAATATGGAGGCTGAGGGAACCCTGGCCTTGTAGATGGAGCCCCATGAGTGGGCTGTGGGTATCCTGATCCAGAAGGAGGTGCTCTGGATGGAGACCAAGAATATCCAGGGTATGGAGATGCATCTCCTACCTGAGACTGGGGTACTGAGCCACCAGAAGACACAGATGGGTATCTAGGACCTGGGGGTGATTTATAAGGAAATGGGGGTTGGATACTTGGTTGAGAGGAAGCAACATGTCCCACCAAAACAGGTGTTCCTGCAAATGAAGCTGGTTGGAGAGCTCCATAAGATGAAGGGCCACTAGGCATGCAAGGGGATAGACTGTAAGGTAAAGGAAAGGGCGGTCCCCCAGCTGAGCTACTCTGCGGCTGCTGAGTTACAGGCCCAGAAGGTATGTTCGAAGGAGGCTGGTGGTTGTTTACTGGCTCTTGTGATGACCGAGGTTTCCTCAGCACTTCCTGAAGCTTCTCCACTTTCACCCGCCGTAGATGGGATAACTTCCTCATGGAGGAAAACTGCTCAAGGAATGTATCCAGAGACACTTCGCCCTCCAGGAACTTTTCAGCCATTGTCTAGAATGCAAAAGAGAATTAATGCAATGCTTCCATTTGAAATAAGGAGCTCAAACTTTCTTGCAATGAACACTTAAAGACATATAAATATCTCCAGTCTTTCGTTATTTCACTGGGTCTATCTGAGAGATGGTGACATGCCCTGAACAGCTTGGGACCTTGATACTTGAAAGCCTCTCCGTATATGTGCCTACCCGAGACTTGAGATCTGTTGGAGAAGTCCTCCTCCTCATCCCACCAATGCAAGACATGTGCTATGGTGGGACATGGGAGAGGGCTTCCTCTGTTGTGGCACGCCAACTGTGGAATGCCTTCCCCTTGGAGGCCCGACTGGCGCCAGCACTGACTTTATTCCAGCACCAAGTAAATTGCTAAATTCACCAAGCTTGCACATTATTTTAACTGTTTTAATTGGTTTTACTGTTTTTAAATTCTATACTGGTTTTATCTTGATTAATGATTTAATTTGTTTTTAGCTGTGTATAGTTATTGTTTTATATTGTTGTATAATTTTATCTGTACGCCACCCTGAGATCCTAGTGATGAAGGGTCGGATACAAATGTTTAAATAAATAAATGCCATATTTGCAATGGATGACCCCAGAAGCTCATGAAAAAGTGATACTGAACTTTACTAAGAATAAAATAGGTGAGAAGAAAAGGGAGAACAGACTCTAGGGTTTTTGTTTATTTCTTTTTGGGTGACAATCCAGCAGGATTCCCAGAACCTGGACCTTTGCCCATAACAAAATTGGGTCAGAAGTAGTAAGAAATTGACTTGGAGGCACTGAAAATTCATTGCCTTAAGAGGCAAGCGGGGAGAGGCTTAAATGACCAGCAATCATTTAGCTGGGCGTTCCTCACAATTCCCTCTAGTGGTAACAGCTCACAAGTACAAGTCTTTTGTTAGTAGAGAAAAAATAAGAAAATTTATTTTTTTCTAAATAACTTCAGATTTCAATCCGCCTGGAATTTCCCAGGAAGAATTAGAATGCTGTCCCCAATCTCATCCAATCCCCCTCACACATGTGCACACACACCCGTATGGACAGTCAACCAAACAATTCTGTATTGCACCAATTGGGAGAAGAGATGGCATGAGTACACATTCTGCTTCCCCATGATCACTCACAGTGAAATAGACCAAATAGGACCCTGGACCACCTCAGGCAACTGCCCACTTCAGATTGCATTATTCTATTAGTGGCCAAATTTCCTAAGTCCTCAATTTTGAGCACATGGGCAAGGTCTTTGTACGGGTGATTGCAGGACAACTCCAGGCACTCTTGAAGGAAACTGATTAACCCTTATCTGGACAGAGATAGCCTAGCTACAGTTATGCATGCTTTGATAATCTCTCGTCTGGATCACTACAATGCATTATATGTGGGGCTGCCTTTGAAAACAGCCTGGAAACTTCAGCTGGTCCAAAACAGACCAGCCTTACTTTTCTGCAGCTGTCCAGGACTGACAGAGGCTCTTGCTGCTTATGATAGCAATACTGTGGGCGGGCTGCCTATATTCTAACAAATAAAATAGGCCCATTAAAATAATACATTTGAACAATATCACAAAAGAAGGATGGAGAGATTGTTTCCTAAGTAGTTGGAACTTAATTTGTGAGAACTGAGGAGACAGACAGTCCTGGCTGACAGGCTGGGTCTATAGCATGAGGACAAAAGGGATAAAAGATCAGTGTTGGAGTAAACTTTTTAGACTAGATTTCCAGCATTAACAAATCATATACAAATAAATCTCATTCCCTCTTGAGTTTAAATCACAGGCTGACCTCAGATTCTTCTTCGATTTTCTGCCCTTCCACCTGCAGAAGATTTAACAGAGTATCAGGCTGTATTCCCGTTGAGAATTTTTCTAGGAGGGAAAAAAAGAATGATTTACAAAACAAGCATTTCTCCTTGTCTCAGGGACGATACTAGTTCCTGGCTCTGTACAAATAAGAGTTGCCACCATCTAAGTTGCCACAATTGAGAGTTGCCACCATCTAAGACAACAGCCCTGTTTCTCTAAGAGCCACGCCATGAACCATTTAATTGTAATGGAGAAGGAAGGGAGAGTGATGGGGGGGGGGGGGGTGGAATGGAAAACTCTGTTGCCCTTGTAGAAGTACCACACCTGTATAGAGATTTTGATGGCTGTACAAGTACAAATATCAAAGAGTCAGTATGTGTAGAGGTTAAAGTGCTGGAGTGGAACTCAAGAGACCCAAGTTATAGTTCCCACTCAGCTATAAAGCTCACTGGATGACTTGTGAGGATAAAAAGGGAGAGGAAGAGGAGGACCATGTGAGCCAACTTGGGTTCATTGCAAGAGGGGGAAGGAAGGGATAAAATTTAATAATAAATAATTTGTAAAACGTCAGTGCAGGTTGTTAGAAGCCCAGAACCAAACTACCGTCTCATAAATCACCCTCTTTCCTTGTCCACCATTAACAGATGCCAAGAAATAGGAACTAACTCCAGATCAGGAGGGTACTAACACTGAGGAGGGATCACAAGAAGTAATTGTGTTTAGTAATTGTGTAATTGGGATCACAAGAAGTAATTGTGTTTAGAAAAAAAAGTCTACTGGCTGTCCTGCCCCAGCCCCACAATCTGGGGAAGACAGTTCTGTTACTTTACCCAATTTTTCCTTCTGCTCCTGGCATCGCTCCACCAGCTTTTGCAGTTCCCTATATTTGTCAGAGAGGTTTGCACGTCCTGTTTCTAGAGGCTCTTGGAACTTCAAGTTCCGCTCCGCCAGGCTACGATTTGTGGCCAGAGCCATCTCCCTTTCCAGCTGTACATCCTGGACCTGAGAGAAAAGATCCATTGTTAAGAAGGAGTGACTCCTCTTAAGTTCACCTCCTTCTCTTCAATCAAATGAATTCAATGTATTCTCATAGATACCTCACTAGACTCTATTGCCAATCGCTCAATCTCTTCTGAATTTTCCTGCAGCTCCTTCAGCTCATCTACAGTCTTGTCTCTGAATGTCTCCATCTTCTGTGAGGTGCATGAATTCCTTTGCAATAATAGAGAGAGGACATGAGGGGTTAATAGGTTTCATATCACTTGCTGGTCACTCCAATTGTGTCATCTGTTGATCATAAGTCATAGCCCTGGCAGAATACAAGCAACAAGTGTCTTTGGCAGCAGAATGGCTTTGTCATTTTTAATTGTTGGTTTATATAAATCCTATTCACACAGGAGGCACTGTGGGAGAGTATGATCAAGCTTACTCATCCTGCCCTTACTTTTGCACTTTGAACATAAAGTGTAACTGCCACATGTGAATGCTGGCACAGCACTCTGTACCTTTCAATTTTGCCAGGTTAAGAAAGACACATTACTGTCACTATGCATATTGCATATTGCATTTCGCGCCTGTATATGTCAGTTACCTCTATTGCACAAAGGCAAGACAGGTCCAGATTAATGTGGCCCCACCAGACTATCATGTTGATTCTACGTGCCCTATACAATGCCTAATGAGTGGATAGGACTATTGTGTCCTCTGCATAGATAGATAACAGCATGCAAGACAGGATAAAACACCCCTGCTAAAATTTGAGCATCTCAAAACATAAGTGGGGGGAAATCAAGATGAAAGGGGGTATAAAAAGCAAACCATGACAGGGAACAAATGCAATTAAGTTATTCAAAGAAATGCATGCTGTTGCCTCAAATTATACTCTGTCAGAAGGGAGGAAAAGAGGCAAAACAGGGAAGATAACATTGCTGGTTTTATTAATGAGGGCTCAAAAGAAGCACAACGCCTAAGAGGACAGCAGAATTATTTGCACAACAATCACACATGTGAACTCTGCTAATCCCTCTGTCTGCAATTTGGACTGACAGACTCTTCATGAGAATCTGCAAAGTCTCTGTGTTGCTTACGGTATCAAGTGTGCTCATTCAGCCTGTTACTTGAAAAGCTATCTGGCGTAAAGCACCCACAGCTAAAAAAACAGCAAGCAAGTATAATATTTGGTTCTGATGTAACCCAATGAATACCAAGAAAAAAGTTTTTTTTAAAAAAGGTTTAAATTATTTGTTTATGCAATATCATGTCAACTGTATCTGCACACCACTTCTGATTCATTCCTCCTTTGTTTTAGGATACAGTTGAGAACAATTAGAACAATGATGATGCAGGCACGCTCTTTCTCTATTTGGCAATAACGTACACAATAGTTGGCACAAAAATTGGTTCAATGTTGTTCTTGCTTGCTTAAAAAAAATACATAAACCTTTATCTCTCTTTTAAAAATCAGGGTTCTGACTTCCATCCTAGTAGATGGCTGAATCAGGAAGCAGGACCATTGATGCAGTATCGTAACTTAAGAGACACAATACCCAAGACAGGGCCAGTAAATAAAGGAATAATGAAGTAACTAAAGCACAGATACTTTATACAGCCCTACTTTATATGTCATAGGGTCCTCCTATACATCCTCACACCATCTACTTAAGAGCTAAATTATTCAAACTATTTCTAGTTTTCACAATAGCTCATAGCTATCAATGTCTATTGATACCAATAGGTCTGGAGGTCCTTTGTCAGTCAAGAGATAGCCAACGCTACCCCTTCTTGTTTTTTGTTTTATTTTATTTTATTTATTTATTTATTACATTTCTATACCGCCCAATAGCCGGAGCTCTTTTTGTTTTTAATAGGAGTAAACTTTTCCACACTCTTTTACCCGTTTTTTCCTAGGGAAAACATAATCAGTGTGTCTATGGTGCCAACTTATCATCTTTCCTTCCCACTCCAGCCTTGTTTTGGCTTCATCACCTGCTGGGCCAACAAACGATGCCTCTCTCTCATCCCCTTATCAGCCAACATCCACAAGCACAAGTTCTCTGTATAACAAAGGTTACACAATAGCTACATAACCAAAGTCTTCCACTGCAGTTGTCCATTGCGGCTTATCCTGGGGCTCATAGCATGACAAGATCAGCAAGTTTGACTTTTCAACATTTTTCAGATCTTTTGAACCTGGCTCCTTACCCTTCTCACTCCACATCTGCTCTCATAAAATATAAAGTTTAGGTCCAACTAGATATTATAGTGGGAGATCTATGATTGGACCTCCTCTTGTTATTGTTTTGTTTTTGTTCGTTTAAAGTTTAATTACAGATGCGGTTGGATGAGGGAGATCCATTTGAGACTGCAGCAATAGGGAGGAGGGCAATCAGTCCCCACTCACCCCAGCACAGTTTTGCCCATAAAAACTGCCACACCAAAGCTGCTATTTGCCCCCCTCGGGCAAAATATACAGGTAGTATATGGTATCCCAGTGCTGATTTCCCCATTAAAATCATTGCTGTGAAGGGCAATTTCCTTAAGTGGCATAGGCTTCAAGGGTTAGCCCCTTCCCTTCTCCAGCAGCACAGCCCAACTGGACTGAGGCCCTCCTGCAGCTGCAATTCATTTAAAAAACAAACACAAAAGCAGAGATCACCTGCTGTCACAGATAGTTTTGTCCTTATTTCCCCCCTATTCAAACAGTACAAGTCTCAGCCACCTGTAAATCTGAATTCACACACAGCAAGAAACATCAACAAGAGACAACTGGCAAGGATTATAACCTGTTACTATCTGCGACTGGTTCTTCTATCTCTGATTCAAACGAAACATCTCACAGGATTGGCTCTGAGGATTCTGCATCAGTACCTGCAAGAGAAAAGAAGCCATGCTTGTATTTTGCCTACAGTGTCCAAAACTGATGAAACCCCTCTGTGGCGGGGGGGGGGGGGGAATCTAGTTCAAAAATTACTACCATTATTTGGGTGGTATTAGCCAAGGGTCACTTTACATTTTTAAGGTGAACACCTAAGGTGTTTAAAGTGAATAACCTGGTAAAGTAAAGTGCACTTGTGACAACGCATTGTCAGGAAGCTATGCAGGCCAGGAAGGCTGCACTTCCCTGTGGGATATACACTTGACAGCAAATCCAGGTTTTTTCCTCTGTGTAATTGCCCTTGGTATATTGATGCTCAATAATAAAACCAGAGAATGGTATGTACTCTGATTTACAAAGTCCCTTGATTAACTCTGATTCTGCCTGCTAGTTCATGTGTTGATGACAGGCATATGTTGCTGTATAACATAAAAGTACTCTGGGTGGCTTACAACAAACACGTATAAAAACAATTTAAATACAAAATAAAACAAAATCATGAAGTAAAAAAAAGAACACCTCACAGTAGTAGAAAATTAAACAGATTTTAAAAATGAATTATTTAAAAGGTCTGAGTGAACAGAAAGGTCTTTACATGGAACCAAAAAGACTACAGGGATTGCACCAGGCAAATCTCTCTGAGAAGTCTATTCTACAACTGGGGTGCCACTACCAAAAAAAGCCCTCTCCATGACAGTCACCCGCTTTACTTCATTTTGGCAGGGGCACTGAAGAGTAGGGCCTCAGAGTAAGATCTTAAGGTTTGGGCAGGCACATCTGGGAGAACATGGTTTTTCAGCTAATTCGCAAATTACCTGAAAATAGGAAACACACTTCTATGTATGAAGGGTATCACTGCATATGCTTGCAGAGTTTGTCCCACATTTGCTAGTACTTGAAGTTTATGCAAATAAAGTAAGACTACGCTACATCAGGGTTGCAGAAATTATGTATTACATTTCTATAATAATGCACTATGCGGGTAAGAAATAAAATTATTATTATTATTGTTGTTTTGCACAAACCTTTGCCGACCATGGGAACAACAGAGATTGGCTATCACAATCAGCTGCACTGTGAAAGTAGCAAACATAATACACAAGATCTGCACTAAATGACATCAATCTCTGGTACTAGGAACAGATACAACTATCAGCATGAAGACCCTGATGCCAACAAAGTCATGTGAATAAACTTCACGGCATGTTCGGGCCTGGGAAAAGAAGGGGAGTCAGTTGCCAGCTATTGAAGAGGCAGCATGAGGTTTGCCAGCAAAAAATTAGCCAACCTGGAAGTTGCGCTTCATATACAGGAAAACCACTAGGCGCATGTACCTTGAGATGATGCCACTGGCCAATGTGAGGTGCACAAGCAGTAAGTGCCCACACACCAACAGGAAAGCCAGGAATAGGGGCAGAGAGTGAGTAAGCTTGGTGCTGTATGAGGAAAATGAGGATGACAACAGGGCTGCCACTAGGCTGGGCATTTCTGCTACCCCAGACTCAACCTCTCCCTCCTCGTTTAACCTCTGCGGCAGCCAAAAGAAAAGAAAACGGTAACTGACATGCCATCATTCAAGCTGCTGATTAGCATATGTAAATAAGCAACGCCCCTGTTAATTCGAGCCAGAGATTTAACGCAGAACCTCTTTCTAGGAAGTTATAAAGTATTCCCACAAAGAGAGATTGGGGGGTGTGTGTCATATATCCTTTGTTCATATGAAGAGAGACCACCGCTCATGGCAGCAGCCCCCCTTCACGACACCTGAGGAGCAGGGGGCGGGGCTTCCAGGCGGGCTGCACCTCAAGCCCATTCTAGAAGTGAAGCGCGGTCAGCCCCACCCCCGCGACCAAACCAGCCACGTACAGTTTAACGCTCAGAGAGAACAGGAGGGCTGTGGGCGAGCGCTAGCTGGGAGGGAGGGTGCCGCGGGCGCGCGCGCAGACAGTTACTCTCCCACCACAATCCCTCACCTCTCGATTGAAGGCAAGTAGGTTGTCTTTTCTCGCGAGACACTACGAGAAAAGGCTAAGTAATAAACCCACCCTACCCCCCAAATAACCGCGATTTACCTGTGAGAAGCTGGGGGAAGAGGAGCAGAAACTGAAGAGGGAATCCCCGACACCCTTCCGGCTTCCGTTTGAAAGCCGGAAACTGTCTGCGCTCGGTCTACTCCTGCCAAAGTGCAGGAGGGAAATGGATCAAAGGTTCCTCCCCCCCCCCCGTCAAAGGAGATAGGCTCTTCCTCTGGGAGAGCCAATGGACGGAGCGCTTTTTGCTCGGCGGCCATTTTGTCAACAGATAGGAGCCACGCGACGAACGTGCCTCCCTAGGGGGGAGTGGGAGGAGCTTCCCAGCCTTCATTCCCCCGACTCCCAAGCCAGCTCCGCACGTTACGGGGTGTTTCGAGTCTTTTACTCTATCCCATATACACGTAACAGCGGGGAATTGCGAGAACGTTTTCCATCCGCGTGAGCTGAGGTTCTCTCCTAGGAAGGCTCCAGTGGCAATTGGTGCGTGGAACTGTGTTCTTAAGTTGAAACCTGCCACAATATAACTTTGTTAACCATATACTTTCTTTTTAGAAGAGAAAAAACATGCTGGATCAGACTAAGGGGCCAACCAGTGGACAAACATAGAATCATAGAATAGCGGAGTTGGAAGGGGCCTATAAACTAGCCATCGAGTCCAACCCCCTGCTCGATGCAGGAATCCACCCTAAAGTATCCCTGACAGATGGTTGTCCAGCTGCCTCTTGAAGGCCTCTAGGGTGGGAGAGCCCACAACGTGTCCTGCACTCTGGGATGATCGAAACAAGATCCTGGCCCTCCTTTGTGTGACAACCTTTCAAGTATTTGAAGAGTGCTATCATGTCTCCCTTCAATCTTTTCTTCTCCAGGCTAAACATGCCCAGTTCTTTCAGTCTCCAGGGCTGCGCAGAGGTGGGGCCAGCTGATCTGTTACAAAGTAGCTCAAATATTGAACTTGAGATTGGGCAATATTTCCCCAAATGTCCTCAACACGTTGCACATTTTTCTGTCATTGCCAGCAACAGTGGCCTCTTAATGAGAGGAGCTTCAGTGTCCTAAAACGAATCAAGTCATACTTTTCAGCCCAGCGCTCCTATCAAGATCACTTTGAAGTTTGTTTCTGTCTTCTAGGGTATTAGCTATCCAACCAATTTTGTGTTGTCTGCAAATTTGATAAGCATTCCTCTCACCTCTTCATCCAAATCATTAATAAAAATGTTGAAGAGCACTGGGCTCAGGACCGAACCCTGCAGTACCCCACTTATGACCTCCCCCCAGTTTGAGAAGGTACTATTGGTAAGCACTCTTTGAGTCCGATTCTGTAACCAACTGTGGATCCACCTAATAGTTGTTCCATCTAGTCAACTTTTAGGAGTTGCCCGTGGGAAGCCAACAAGCAGGACGTGGGTCCAGACAGTGCATTTCTTTTCTTGGATTTTTTTATAGAAAATGTATACTGAGAATGTAATATTGAAGAAATAAAGCAATGTAGACTCCCTTCATGCATTAATTTTGTTTCATCTGAAGACGGCAATGCCAAAATAACAGGAGAGTGTGTATATTACCAAAGAGGGAACATAACTGGTACAAACATACCCATTAAACACATCCAAATGGCTGTAATTTTGGAGAGTGGGGTTCAAACTGCATATGAGCATGAGAGACCCGTTTATTTAAATCCATTCATATATTTATTTTATTCATAGCATATATATATATACCACTCCACATCTAAAGAGATTGAGTGAATAAAAGATGAATTGATAAGATTTTTAAAAAAACATATTAAAATTACTCTTTAAAAACAGAACCAATAAAAACTGTGGCTGGTCATGCAAGGACAGCTTTTTGGAATAAAGCTTGTGTCAGGAGGCGCTGGAAGCAACACAATATTGGTGCCTGCCTGACCTCCAGAGGTAGAGAGTTCCATAGAAAAGGGCCCACCACATTGGAGTGGTCCAATTGAGCTATAGGTCCATGTGGAACCACCAGGAATATATATAGCTCATGTACATATAAAGTGTGTAGAGCCCAATTTTAAGAGCAAACAAGGCATGCAGATGGGGGGAGCAAAACCCTTCCCCCTCCCACAGTTTTATTTTTACTTCAGTCCATTACACAAACTTCTTTTTTATCCAGTAATGATAGTGAGCCTACCTGGGAGGAAAGCCTGACTGGGGGCAGGATCTGCCATTTTAAATGTCTTCCCAGAACATGTGAAACAAAATGCTTCAGACCCCACTAGTCATATGCCACCAGTCCACAGCACTTATGGCTTCTCATAGTGAGCATGGAATTGTTGGGAAGGGGAGGGGTTCCTGTCCATTTCCAGCACTTCTAGTAGTATGCTACGATGCCAAGCTATGGGTGTGCTCATCTACCTTCTGGATGTGTCTTTAATCTCATCCTGTATACAGCATGAATTTAGCACTGGTAGAAGTTAATTTCTAGGCATCCATAGCAGTAAAGGATGTGGTATGCTTTTATCACATGCCTCTAATTTAGGGTGAGCATATTTTGGAAACCAAAAAGGAGGACAACATGTCTAGCCCCTAAGGGGGCATGCCCACCAACATGTCCAGCAATTGTAGCTTCAAGGCCCCAAGGCACTATGGTGAACTCAATGGGTGCAGTCTCAGCCCCCCCCCCCCGGCCAAAAGTGGATTCTAGAGTTACTAGTATCCTTCTGTAGGTTTTCCATCCCTGGCAAGTTAGTTAAGTGCAATGCTCCCCCACATCCATCTGCCCTTCCTCTCCTTTTTAAAATTTATTTTGATTTTAAATTATTTTTAGGCTGCTTTTAAGGAAAGAACCCTTTGGAATTGTTGAGCAATTAATTTCATGTGCACATAGAGTGGGTGGGTGGGTGGGAGAAATGGCCCAAATACAATTAAGCATAAGTATGTAATTAGTGCCATGCTGGTTCACACTGAGGGTCCACCCAGCACTCTGTTCACATAATAGCCAACCAGCTGTCAACCAGGGACCAACAAAACAGGACATGGTGCAACAACTCCCTCCCACCCATGTTTCCCAGCAACTGGTGCAGACAGGCTTACTGCCTTGGATACTGGAGGTAGCACATAGCCATCACGGCTAGTAGCCATTGATAGCCTTTTTCTATTAGCCTTTCCCTGCTGGTTTTGTTTTGTTTGTTTTGCTCCCCAGTAAATGATACTCAGAGGTAGACTGCAGTTGAACATGGAGGTTCCATTGAGCCATCATGATAAGATTTCTCCTTGAATTTGTCTCGTTGCTTTTTAAAACCAACACAAGTCTGTGTATGTATCAGCCATGCTTTTAAGCACATTCACATCCACCCATCACGTAAATACACTCGCACACTGCCAACACACACACACACACAGGATCACTCACCCCAAAACATACGCGCACACATCCATTCATAGACAAGCAACCATGCACCCCATTCAGCCATCATCACACCAATACACTCACACACTGCCAACATGCACACAAACATACACGCACACTCAGGATCACCCACCCCAAAACACACATGCACACATCCATTCATAAATAAACAACCATGCACTACATTCACCCATCACATAAATAATGGCACACACACACCTCTCCTACCCCAGGATGCTCCTATGCTTGCTTCCACTCTCCGCCTCCCCCTATTTCTCTGGGCAAATGATGGGGATTTTCACATTCATCTTGGAAATATTCTTAGCAGCAGCTAAGATACCAGTTTATTTCTACAGTTTTCCAGATGGCTATTAGATTTTTGGTAAAAAGAAATGAAAAGAAAAGAAAAAGAAACTATTATCAATCTGCTGATATAGCAGGTTATAGCAGGTTATAGCAGGATTTTTAAGGAAGATGAAGCCTTAAGCATAATTATGAATCTCAGTAATTACTACACCAACACTCACCATTGTTTATCTGTTATCTCTTCTCTAAACATGCCTGTTCTTCCTAAAATATTCTTCTTGGGACCTCGCTTGTGTTTATATCGTGGGACCCTGATAAGGACAGTCAGCGCTGACAAGCCGATGGGAGGGGCTGGAGGATGTGTTTCCAGAAGCCCAGAAACACATCCTTCAAGCCCCTGCCCCGTACCGATCCAGGCCTTTTCTTGGCCTGCACAATCGCCCCAGCCAAGAGAAGGCCCTGATGGGCACTGGTGTGTGAGTGTGTGTGTGTAGGATGTGTTTCCAGAAGTGTGGAAATGTGTCCTTGAAGTCCCTCCCCCGCATTAATCTGGACTTCTTGGTGGGAGGCACAATGGCATCAACCAAGTAAAGGCCCGGATGGCCACACGGGAGGGATGCAATTTTCCTGGACAATTTAATCAATTCTGACATTTCCCCCAGACTCCGGTTTGCCCCCCCCCCATTTCTGGACTTGTCTAGGGGAAACCGGACATTTGGTCAACATACTCAAATTTAACCTCACGCAGGTAGCATTAGATGGCAACACATTTCACTACCCCTTTTTAAGGTGTTTGGGGAAAACATCTAGGAGCTGATTGGAACCATTGTGTACCACCTGTGATAAAACAGAAATGTTAGCAAACCTTTCCACTGCAGCAAAATCTTTTGAGCCCTTGGGTCATGTAAAGCAAAAGTTTTACATAATTCTATCCATTTAGTTTATCAAAAATCTGAGAAAAGGTTCAAAGGGCACTTGATTACAGCCATATACCTTCCAATGGAAAAATACTGGTACTAAAAGACTTCATGCTCTCTAATCAAGAAAGAAAGGTGTTGCAAGAACCAATGAATGCTCCCAAATTCCAATAGAACATAAAGCTTAATAGGGAAGGTAATTAACCAGTGGTGTACACTTACAATTTAATGCTGGGCACTTGATCACTGGATGACTTCAAATCAAGATTAAAATATTGCTTTCCAAAAGGCATGATTTTACAATATAGTACTCATCTTACTGGTGAAACCAGGCCCTCATCTTGACGGTGGTGCCTTGGTGCCATGAGGCCTCTGGCTTCCACACTTGCGCTCCTTCCCAGCATCTGCATGGGAAGGCACATGAGTGTGGAGTTGCCACCACACCATCATCGAGGTGGGTGGGGGAGGAGTAAGGCAGCCAGAGGGGGACAAAGGGAGGGTGCCCAAACCACCTTTCCTCCCTCTGACCTCTCTCTTGCTACCGTGTTCCTTCCCCTCCACCATCTTTTTTATTTTTCTGTTTTCTGTAATAATAATAATAATAATAATAATAATAATAATAATAATAATAATAATGATGATAATAAACGGGGGAGGAGAGGAACAAGCCCTGTTCCTTCTCTTCCTCATTTTTTAAAAACTGTAAATGCGAAGCTGTTACAGAATTTAAAAAGCTTCGCAAATAATTCTTTTTAAAAAATGGGGGGGGAGAAGAGGAATGGGGCCCATTTCTTCTCCCCCCCAGTTTGTTTGTTTTTCTGGGGAGGGGTTAATCTGTAAGTGCGAAGCTTCCCATTTACAGATTTTTTAAAAAAAATGCAGGGGGAAGAGAGAATTGGGGGCCCTTCCTCCCCCCATGTTTTTTTTTTTCTGTAAATGCAATACTTTGCATTTACAGATAAAAAATGGGGGGGTAGAAGGAATGAAATCTGTTCCTCTCCCCCCCCTAGTTTTTTAAAATGTATTTATGGGGACGCTTAGGGGTCTCCTGAGCAAATGGAGGTCCACCCCTTTCCCTGTCCAGCTGATGGTGATCAATTAGGGCACCATCAGCTGTGACACGCCTCCACTGCCAAAAAGGTTGGAGCAAGTGCCCAACTTTTTTCCCCAGCAGAGTTTCTGGGGTTTGCTCCCGGATGGCTTCGCAATGGCAGCTGCATCATGTAGATGACCTGCTGCTACTCCGAACCCACCCTGGGGCAAACCCTTCATCAAGACAAGCCCCAAATTAAAGCATTAACATGGATTAAGCCCTCTAGATTTTTTAAAACTTAGATATCTGAGGGAATTTATTTAAAAATAAGAACTGTGCGTATTGTGCCAGACATAATCCTGCGAAGTCTCCAGAAGAAGAAACTCTGGTAAGGATAAGGGATTTAACTCCCCAGAGCTGCGAGACAAAGACAGCACAACGAAAGGGTCTGCAGTGGCAATGTAAAAAACTCATGAGAAAAAGTCATATGCACCAGCACAGACGTGGATGCCTTAAACAATATATATATTTAAAGGCTCTGAAGCAACAGGGCTTATTTCAGAACTAACTCCTAATTCTCATGCAGTGAAAGCACTATACATCATCATGTCACACAAAATCACAACTGATAAAACTCCTCTTACCCGATTTGGAGACCACTCATTTTCCCCACAATTGCAGCACTACATGTTGGTGTGTGGTGCAGAAAGATGTTAGAAACACAAAGAATACTAATGTCTAATAAAGACTTGGCCCATATTTTCTGGTTTTGCCCTAGGATTAAGGAATATTGGTTAAAAATAATAGATGAAATTGAAATCTTATCAGGCTATAGATTACCATTGGATCCAACTGTTACTCTCTTCAGTTATGTAAAGGAAGTTGATCTATCCGATGACATAGAGATAATAGGGCATGTACTAACGGCG
Source organism: Elgaria multicarinata webbii (assembly GCF_023053635.1). NCBI lineage: Eukaryota > Metazoa > Chordata > Lepidosauria > Squamata > Anguidae > Elgaria > Elgaria multicarinata. The sequence continues at coordinate 81,420,319 of NC_086172.1, forward strand.
GCTAGAATGCTAATATCTGCGAACTGGGGGGAAATGAAAGCCCCTACAATTGATGAGTGGATTATTAAACTTTGGGAAATAATATACATGGTCATTGGTCAAGTTAACCAACATGGTAAGAGTTAGAGAGGGAAGACAACAAAATAATAGCTTTATAGAAAAGTGGTCCTTATTTGTAACATATTGGTATGACAACAATCAAGAGAATATGCAACCTTGGGCGTTACTAGACGAGGCTCTAGCGCGCGTTACCTTCCGCAGCCACGTCGAGGCTTCCAGATGACGTTCACGAGGATCCGCCGTTATCCTGCGGTGAAGCCTCTTTCTCCCGACTTTAAAAAAGTGAGTTGTAGTGCGCCTTTTCCTGCTGTCCCGCGGTAATTTGGAGTACGTGTGGGAGGATGTGAGGTCACTGCGGTCGGCACTGGTCAGGAAAAGGCGTGCTAAGGGGGAGTGGTCAGCGGCTTCGGTCAAGCCGCCTCCGCCATTTGCGCGCAGTCCGGCAGCTGGGGCAGCGCGGCGGAGCGGCTTTTTTTTTTTATTTCCCCAGTGACAGTTTGCGCAGGAACGGAGGACCGGAAAAGTGGCTGGTGACTCCTTGCGGTGGGCAGCTACCGTGGCCGCATAATGGCGGTGCTGTACGCTGCCTGTTACTGTGGGTACCAGGCTGGCAGAGGGCAGAGCTGTTTGTGGGCTGCTGCCATGGCTACGGCCAGATGTGGGTTGGCTCCTTGGGATGGGGCAGAGGGCACAGAGGCGGTCATCGCCGCCGACACCTCAGAGGCATGATGGGAGATGTAGGCACAGAGTGGCCATGCAGAGTGCCCATGCAGATGTAGGGTCAGGAAAAGGCGTGCTTAGGGGAGTGGCCAGCGGCTTCGGTCAAGCCGCCTCCACCATTTGCGCGCAGTCCGCCAGCTGGGGCAGCGCGGCGGAGCGGCTATTTTATTCCCATAACTACATTTCGCGCAGGACCGGAGGACCGGAAAAGTGGCTGGTGAGCTACTGTGGGTGTGGGTGGGCAGCCAGCTGGAGGGAACCGGCTGCCAGAGGGCAGCAAGCGAGGGTGGGCGGTCATCTTCCAGCGGCCACCCGGCAGCAGGTGAGGGAAGCCCCTTTAAAATGGTTCACTGCACTCCCCTGCCCTTCCGATGCGGAAAGTAACGAGCCCCGTTCTCTCTGCTTAGCCCCTGAATAGGTATCAGGCATGGGGCCAAAAGGGCGGGGCGTGACATGGAGACACCATGAGATCCTAGATGTGCTGGACATTTGGGGAGAAGAAAGGATTCAGCAGCAGCTGAGGGCTAGCCACCGCAACTTTAATGTGTTTGAAGAAGTGGCACGGGAGATGGCCAGGAGAGGCCATAACCGAACCGCCAAAGAGTGTCGCACTAAAACCAAGAGCTTGCGGTCAGAGTACCGGCGTGTAAGGAACCATAATGAGAGGTCAGGCAACAATGCCACCACGTGCCCCTACTATGAGAAATTACATTCCATTCTCCGTGGGGATACCACGACGCGCCCCAAACGCGTGGCAGGCAGTCTGACAATTACTCGGACACAGTCCACACGTGTAACTTCCCGAGCCACTCAGCCACCACCCTCTCTTCCTGTGGGCTCCCAGGACATGTGTGAGGACGCCAGCGAAACCACCTCACTCAGCAGGGATGTGGACGAAGACACATCAGCTGGTGAGTGTGCCCGTCTGCCTCCCCAAGCCCACCCCTACACCTCCCCACCAACTTCGGCAATGGGACTGCAGAGCCACCCCAAAGGCTTGCTGGTAGGGGGCGGGAGGTGGGGGCACCAGCACAGCATCCCATGCCAGTGGGAATCCTCTCTTCTCCACGCAAAATGCCTGGAGGAGGGGGGCCTGGAAGGGCTGCATTTGAGGCCCCTGCATCTCTGGGGAGGGGAAGCTGCCCTTCCCCCTACCTCCAATGCTTTCTCCTACATGCCACCAGATGATGAAGAATCCAGTAATGTAGCTGCAGACTCTGACAGCGAAGCAGGTGAAGGCACCAGCAGCCAGACTGGACGGAACTGTGAGTATGTGCCCACCATACAGCATCCCCACAACCATGGGCATTGATCCTTGGTAGAGGGTGGACTGGCAAATGGTGAGGTATGAGTGTGACATAGGCCTGACTTTGCCTTGACAGGCCCCCCACAACCCACTGAAGGTGGCTCCAGGGACAGCCCAGATAGAGGACGTGCTCCTGGTGAGTACTCTGCACTCCTCAGGTGTGCATGTGTGCTCCTGCAACCACTCAGACATGCTGGGGACATGGCAGCACTAACACACAGGTGTGTGGCCAGATGTAGGTAGGCAAGGATCTACACGGCACCCTGGCAGGTGCCCTGTGCTGAATGCCCTGAATGGGGGAAGGTGCAGTTAGTGTGGTGGGTGGGTGTGATTGAACTGCCTTCAGTCCATCACACCAACAGGAGGGGAGCAGTGGGGGAAGATCTTGGGAAGGAGCCTGCAATTCCCCAGATGCACCAAGGTCGATGCTGTGGGAGTGGGAGTGGGAGTCAGCATTCCTCAGCCATGGGAACGGCTCTCACAGATAACAGAACAGCAGAAGTCTGGGGCTGGAATGCAATGTTGTGAGTTAGCCACCCACCAGCACCACTGCCAGCTGCTTAGTTGCTAAGGGCAGTTCTAGGCGCACAACCACACCCTTTCGCTGCCAGGCAGGAAGGGGCACTTCACCTGCTGTGCCCTCTTGTGCAATTGGGCGGCTAGATGTGCAGCAGTGTGCTTGCCTAAGGTGGTGGTGTATCTGTATGGCACTGCACACTCCACCTGATCCTCACCTCCCCTGTTCAGTGCTGCCGCATGTGTCTGAATAGCCAACCTTCTCCACACAGATCCAGGGGTGGCAAACCCCAGGGCCACCCTGTCACCTGCCTCTCGCCTTGCAGAGATTCGCAACCGTCGCTCCCAGAGGAGAGGAGGAGATGCTGCTCTGGAGATCATGCGCCAGGCAGCAGCAGACAACGCCCGCATCCTCCAAATCCTTGAGCGTGACTCTGACAACTTCAGCGAATATCTGGACATCGCAAGGCAGCAACTCCAAGTAGATGCTGAAAATGCGGCAGCAATGGTGCGCTGTGTGGATAGGGTAGCCACCTGTCTGGAGGAGCTGGTCGGTGGCATGCGTGGTCTGAGGACTGGCCCCCCTAGGCATAGGGATCGCCCTGTGAGGGCACTGCCTCTTACTGGCCCACAAACTGGTGGAGTGAGAGGCAGGGACCCAGCGGAACACTTACTCCCTGGCCCACTCTGGGAGGAGGCTCCCGAACCCCCACCCCAGAGGGAGGAGACCCCATCCCCACCCCAGAGGGAGGATACCCCATCCCCACCCCAGAGGGAGGACACCCCATCCCCACCCCAGAGGGAGGACACCCCATCCCCACCCCAGAGGGAGGACACCCCATCCCCACCCCAGAGGGAGGACACCCCATCCCCACCCCAGGAGCAACCTCTTTGTGCCCCATCCCAGGGGGGGAAAGGCAGGGCAAAAGGCAAGGCAGCCCCACCGGCTGTGGGGCCTGAGACCAGGGCCAAGGCAGCCCCACCGGCTGGGGGGGCTCAGACCAGGGCCAAGGCAGCCCCACCGGCTGTGGGGCCTGAGACCAGGGCCAAGGCAGCCCCACCGGCTGGGGGGCCTCACGGCAAGGGTAAGGCAGCCCCACCAGCTGGGGGGCCTGAGACCAGGGCCAAGGCAGCCCCACCGGCTGGGGGGGCTCAGACCAGGGCCAAGGCAGCCCCACCGGCTGTGGGGCCTGAGACCAGGGCCAAGGCAGCCCCACCGGCTGTGGGGCCTGAGACCAGGGCCAAGGCAGCCCCACCGGCTGGGGGGACTCACGGCAAGGGTAAGGCAGCCCCACCGGCTGTGGGGCCTGAGACCAGGGCCAAGGCAGCCCCAGCAGCGGTGGGGGGGAATGGAAAGGCCAGGAGCAGGCACCTGGAGCCTGCAGCACCTCCCCCTGCAGTGCGTGGGGAACCACACAGCCCACCTGCCAAGCAGCAGCGCAGGGAGTGGCCGAAGCGTAATCCCAAGGAGCGCCAGCCCTACTCCCCATGAAGGGGGGAAGGTAGTATTGAGTGTGGGGTGGAGTGGGGTGGGGTGGGGTGGCTCACCATTCCTCCTACTCCTGCCAGGGACCCTGGCCAAGCACTGCATAGAAGCGCACACACACCTTTAAGCAAAATATATTAGATTTATTTTTTTTTATAAACATTAGAAAATTTGTACTATTTTTTAACAACAACAAAGAAAAGCTTTATTTTTATGAAAACCATTACTTTCTAAAACAGTAATAAAAAAATAAAAACGCCACAGTCAGGGGCCTTGCTGGTCGTGAGCATCCTGCCTGCAGGATGTCTTGATGGCCCGGACGTCCCGCTCCAGGCGGGTGACCCTCCGTTCCAAGGAGCGCACTGCGAAAGGAAAGATGGTATTAGTGATGTATGCTGCAGCACCCCCCCATGAGCACACCAAACACTAGAGTCACTACTTACTTGTTCTGCGCACCGCCCCCTCTAAGCGGCTGAACGACCGCACGAGGTCTGGCGTCACAGCCACAGCAGCTCCATCACCTGTCACAGAAAAGAAGGGGTGTTGAGGAGGTGAGGGATGGGAGTGGGGAGTGCACAACCAGAACTGTAGTGAGGGAGTGGGTGGGCAGGTGGAATGGTGCACAACCTGGCAGGGAGGAGGCCACATACGTGTTCATTTGGATGCCACTAGACTGATGTGCACCACTCCCTCTCCAATGAATGCAGCCTCTTCCCCAAGCCCCCAAACAGAAGGTGCGTGGAACCAGCACCAACCCCTGCTTGTGGTAGGGCTGTGGACTTACCAGGTGGTGCGGTGGGTGGGCTGCAGGGAGGTTGCTCTGGGGGGGCCGCCTCAGGAGGGGGGCCTCCCTCCCCACTGCCCTCCTCTGCTGGGTGCTGCTCCTCCTCAGCTGGGTGCTGCTCCTCCTCAGCTGCAACAGGCTCCTCCTGGCACACAGCCCGGAGGCGGGCACGTTGAAGCCCTGTGAAGGTAATAGGCAGGTATGCATCAGTTAGTGGGCCAGGACATTCATTGCGCAATGAGATGCCACATTGGAACCCACATTACATGGGCATGGTAAGCAGTTCTAGGGGCCACTGCCTACATGGAACCAGGATGGGGGATGGGCTTTGCACCTGGCTGCCAACATGCATTATACATGGGCTGGGATGGAGAAATGACAAGTTGGCTAAGGCACTGGCATGAGGCTGAGTGCAACCACCACACAGAGGGGCAGGCAATGATTATAGCAGGTGGTGCAGGGCAGCTTCAGCATGGCTGCAGTGTTGGGGGATGGGGCACAGTGATACAAAGGGTACTTACTTGTTGGCCGGCGCTCCTCCCACGAGGGTCGCCCAGCCCGATCCCACAACTCGTGCAGGAGGGTGTAGAAGGGGGGCTGGGCTCTCCTAGGAGGGCTACCCCGGTAGCACTCCAGAGCCTCAAAGAAGGCCGCCTTTAGGCCTTTGAACTTGCTCCGGCACTGCTCAGCAGTGCGGGAGTAGCCCGCGATGGAGAGGCTCCTTGCAGCCCTCCTGAAAATATCAATAGTCTGGAGGCTGGAGCTCCTCATGAGGCGCTCCGACCTTCCAGACTGCAGGAGGAGCTCAAGGAGCATCTCCATCTCGGGCTCCTGCCAGTAGGCGACCCTCCGAGGCTCCATCTTGACCGGGGTAGGCCTGACGTACGCGCCCCCTGTTGACGTTTTTCGGAACTGCGTACATGCGCAAAGAAGCGGCCGATGCCAATAAGCACGGTTTGCCCTTCGGAGACATACGCTCCCCCTGTTGACGTTTTCCGAGATTGCGGACGTCCGCAAATAAGCGGACGATGGTGATAAGCACGGTTTGCCCTTCGGGCTACATTTAGGATGATTTCACGTTGCGCAGTTTGACTGGAGTTTATTATTATTACTAATTTATATAGCACCATCACTGTAGATGGTGCTGTACAGAGTAAACAGTAAATAACATGCATGTGGGCGTACATAGCATATATATTATTGCATACATGTGGGCGTACATAGCATATATATTATTGCATACATGTGGGCGTACATAGCCTAGAGTTGATTGCACACAAGTGGGCATACGGCTGTTACTCTGGGGTAAAGGACTGGAAGGACTGCACAGGGGAAGAAGCACAGTCCAATTTTATGAGGCAGGCTGTCAGCGGCGGTTAGCCCACAGGAACTCTCTGACAGCATCCCGCACCTTGTGCCCTTCCCGGGTGTGGCGATTGGCGTCATTGACGTAGGGCTCGCCCAGAGTAGCCAGCTCAACAGAATTGTGCTCCGCCGCCTCCACGAGCATGGCGTGCCCCTTGGTTTCGCAGATGTTGTGCAGGATGACGCAAGCACTGATGACCGAAGGGATGTTTTCTTCGGCCAGCTCCAGGCGCACGCCTATGCTCCGCCACCTCCCCTTGAGGCGGCCGAACGCCTGCTCCACCACAAGGCGTGCTCGCCTAAGACAGCGGTTGAAGTGGGCTTGCTGTGGAGTGAGTGCCCCACCATAGGGTTTCATCAACCACTCACGCAAAGGGTACGCGCCATCCGCAATAATGAGGGGTGGAATCTGCTGGCCGTGCAATCTGATTGTTGGATGGGTAGGCACGAAGACACCTGCATCCATCGTCTCACAGAGGCCTGAGTTGGCAAAGACATAGGCATCATGGTTCTTGCCGCTCCATCCTATTTCCACATTGATGAACCGCCCCTTGTGGTCGCAGGTCCCCTGCAGAATCATGGAGTACTCATCCTTCCTGTTTATGTATTCTGAGGCTTGGTGTATCGGAGCTTGGAGAGGAATATGGCTGCCATCCACCGCGCCCACACAATGAGGGAACCCCAGCACCCCAAAACCATGCATGATCTGTGGGGCAGAAAACACAAAGGGCATATTAGTGACAGCGCCATTGTTCCGAAGTTGCGGACCTCCGCAAAAGTGAGTGCCTGTTCCCAGCGCATTCCCCCACCCCATCCCCCATCCCCCACTCACCTCTGCCACGTTCCCAATCTTGACTGTACGAGATAGGAGGGTCACTTCCATGGCAAAGCACACCTCCAGGACTATTTGTGCCGCCGTAGAGCAGCCTACCCCGAACTGCTCTGCTGTGGTCCTGTAGACGCAAGGGGTAGCCAGCCTCCATAGGGTGATGGCTAGGCGTTTCTCCACTGGGATAGGTCTACGCATGACAGTCAACCTCCTGTCCAGATGCGGCCGCAACTCCTCCACGATTTCAAAAAAGGTGCCCCTGCTCATGCGGAAATGGCTCAGCCATTGCTCATCGTCCCACTCCTTCAGGACAAAGTTCTCCCACCAGTCCTTGCTCCTCGGCCGGACCCAGAAGCGGCGGCGTGTCTCGCGGACGTAGTCGCCATACGCGGCCAGCATGGCTAGCCTCGTTCGGCAGAGGGCGGCCCGCAGCTTGCTGCGGCGGAGTAGCCACCTCCCCAGTTGTTCCCGCAACTGCCGCCGCCTGGCAGCCACCTGTGCACGGAGGCGCTGATACTCCGACAGAAGCAAGATCAGCATGGCTATGGCCGCGCAAAGATCGTCACGGTCCTCGTCAGGGAGCATAGTTGCCCTCTCTTGGCTATCGTTTCCCGCACAGACGCGCACACACAGCCACCTCTGCTGCCCTGATATGCTGCATCCGGACAATGCGCTTCCGCTGGCGCAGCTGTTTCTGCCAGATGTGGGTTGGCTCCTTGGGATGGGGCACAGGGCACAGAGGCGGTCATCGCCGCCGACACCTCAGAGGCATGATGGGAGATGTAGGCACAGTGGCCATGCAGACGATTGACCTCGGGTCATATGACACCCGCCACGACCCCCATCAGGAAGTGAGCGCATCAATGTTGACCCTCAACAGCACCAGCAGCACTTCAGCTGGCACTGGCACTGCCGCCGCTGCCGCCGCCAGGGCCGGCGGCGGCATCGCTGACGGCTGCGCAAGTTTGCGGTCTTTCGGACGTGCGCAAACCGTGCAGCGAGCGAAAAAAAAAACCGCGGCAATCAGGCCGGTGTGGCTGCGCAACCGTGCTCGCGGCGGCAGCAGCACAACCGGCGCAAACTTCCGCCATAAATCGAAGGCAGGTGTGGATCATGAGGCGTCACGGCTGAACGGGAAAAGCCGCTTTCACCGCTCCTCAACGACGGAACACCCGGTACGTCTAGCAACGCCCCTTTTGGGTCATTAGGAACCTTGTGATGTTTGTCAGATCTGCTTGTAAATTTGTTTATATGCTCTATTGTTAAATTGTTGATAATATTTTGGTCCAATTATCTTATCTTCTTTAAGCATTTTTAATAATAAAATAAACATAAAGGATACTGCCTGGTAGTCATTCATTACCATGTATTCACAGATAAGTGATTACATTGTCAAAAAAATAAAATACCAGCACAGCAATGCCACTGAAACAAAAGCGTTCCTTGTCTGTGGGTGGAACTAATTGTGTCATTTCCACTGTTTGTCTTTCCTTGTTCATGCTGACTGGTTCAAAATGTGGGGCCACATTTGTATGTTCTTGCTATATTTTGCCATTTGGCCCTCAGTCTAAAAGAGGTTCTACTCCCCTGAGACAGATGTTTACCACATCATCGGAAATTTGTAAGAATTAGACCTGAGATGCATAGGATTAGGGGTATCATGTGTGTCAAGAAGGGTGTCAAGATTATCACTTCAAGACATTAAAACATTTCCAACAGGCACTATTTAGCATTGAGCTAAATCCAATGTAATGCGAGTAGACCTCGGCTGGCACAACATGAGCTTCCCTTTGCCGCCGCCTCCTCACCTGCAACCCCACCCGAATCTGCTCTGGACGATCTCCCAATCCTCTCAAACAGATTTGGAGTGGGGTGTGGTAGGGTGACCTGACCAGATACAAAGAGGGCAGGGCTGCTGCAGCTTCAACTGTTGTGATGAAGAGGGAATTTCACCAGGTGCTGCAGGCATAAAAATGACACCTGCTGAAATTCCCTTTTCTATGCAACTGTTAAAGACAAAGATAAACTCTTTTCTATGCCCTGTCCTCCTTTCCATATGGTCACCCTACAGCAGGTGGGGGTTGCAGGAGGAAGGAAAATTCCATCTGCCCGCAGTGTCCGTTCTACTGGTGGAAGGACACCATTGGATACAACCAATTGTCACAAACTTGCCTTTGGGTTTTTTGTAAGCCAGTCTGTCTCTTTACTAAAAGTCCTCAAGCAGAGAACTAAAACTAAATACCACCCATTAACAAATTACACAGAGTACCAGGAAACTGCTGATAAATATTATTTCAATTGCTGTTTGCATACTTTAAGATAAACAAGGAACAGATATGCTTCAGTAGGCAGCATGGTAGTATCATGCCAACACAACAACCGGACTTTTAATAAAGGTTATCTCCTAACTTGGACAATTTCATTCCCAGCCACGTAGAAATCCATATCATGTTCCTGGTGTTTGCTTAAAGTATGGCTCCTAGCATTTCCTGAACTTTGCCTTGTGCAGCCACTTGAGCTGCACCTGTTGGAGAGGTTGTGTCAGCACAGAACAGTCAGGCTGTGGATGAGACTCATGGTGCTAATGGATCTAGAAGGGGTATGCAAATGAAGTGCTTAGAAAAATTCAGTCTTCCAGAATTTAAGAAAGCCATAAAGACTGATCTCTTCCAGCAGGCCTACCCAGTTGAAGTTTAAGAATGTGCTGCTTTAAATAATGTATTAGTTTTAAATGTTTTAATCAGTTATATGTATTTTATGGTGTTTGCATTTGTGATGTACCCCGCCTTGCTCCAGAGGGAGAGGTGGGTAACAAATAAATAAATATCTTATTATTGTTGTTGTTGTTAGGGTCCTAAACTACTAGAGAGAAGCAAACACCAGGAATATGATATGGATTTCCATGTGGCTGGGAATGAAATGATGTTGCCTAAGTTAGTGGAGGCTCACAGTCTGGCGGTCAAACCTGAATTTTTCTAAGCACTTCATTTACATACCCCTTCTAGATCCATTAGCACCATCAGTCTCATCCACAGCCTGACTGTTTTGCGCTGACACAACCACTCCTACAGGTGCAGCTCAAGTGGATGCACATAGCAAAGTTCAGACATACTAGAAGCCAGGCTATGACATGGGTCAGGCAACAACCATGGGCAGTAAAGCATGTTGTACTGTGTGAATCTCATCTAAACTTGGGGATGTACAGGTTTTGTAAAAGCCATTCCATCTCCATTTCATGGATTATCAGGTGACTTTTGTTCCATCATCCACTCATTGGTGGAATCAGATTTTTTTCCACTTTCCTAAATTTGTGCAAATTCACACTTGCAAAAATGCACAAATCCTCCCAAAATGAGCATTTTCATGCTTTACCCTGTGGGGGAAATGTGCATTTTTGGCTGGTGCTTTTCTAGTTTATGTATTTTTCTATGTAGAAATTTGCATAAAATTCTGGAAAGTAAAACAACCAGGCTACAAATATATGGAATCCGTGTGAATCAGGAAAAGCCGGTCCTATGCAGGTTGGATTCATAGAAATCTGAACTCATTTGATTTCATTGCAGATTTCTCCAACATCCCTATATATGCTAATACGTTGCAATAGAAAGTAGTATTACAGTGCAATCCTATGCATTTCTACTCAGAAGTAAGCCTCTGATTTCAGTGGAACTTACTGTGAGTTAAATGTGTATAGCACCCTTCCCCAACCTTGTGCTCTCCAAGTGTATTGTATTTCAATTCCCATCTGCCCCAACCAGCATGTCCAATGGTCAGGAATATTGGGAGTTGTAATCCAGAATGTTTGGAGAGCACCATGCTAGGGAAGGCTGGTGTAAAGGATTATAGCCTTAAATAACATTGTTGTAAATTTGGGAGGTGGTCTGGATGTCCTTTGGGAGATCCCTCTGATTCTTGACTCTAAGGGACTGTCCACACGTCACGCCAAGCCACTGTGATTTAATAACCCCTGGGACTTAGCATCATGTGCGGGCAGCCATTTTGAATATTCAACCCATGACCACGGCTTGTCAAGTCATGCAAATTATTGGTGTGGTTATCCATGGGCTGTTCTAGAGTTGTGTGTGGTTTGTTAACCACACTAACAACTTACCCTCGTCAGGTTTGCATGACACAACAAGCCGCAGTTGCGACTTGAATATTCAAATGTCGGCCAGCATGTGCCACAAGACACTGTGGCTTAAATAATCCAAGCTGGGCAATCATGTGCACTGGGTCTAAGATTTCTGTGAATAGAGATATCGGTGTGAATGACCTGAAGCAATTCCTCAAGACTTGACAAAGGACCATTGACAGCTGGTAAATAACTAGCATTTCTAGACAAGCCTTTTATTGTTTACTCACCATTCCTCACTCACAGTAGTTTGCAAGTACTTTAGATGACATCCCAATCTTCCAGAGCCTCTCCCATGCTTTCCAAACATTTTTGTGGGGTTTTCTTGACTAGGGAAAATCTGGCATTTTGGAGAATGGTGGAATGAACTCCAGTATAATTCCGCCATTATGCTATATTTCAGAGCTACCTAGAGGCTCTGTAGCAGAACATACAAGAAAAGTAGAGAAAGAAAACCCTAGGGGGGAAAACAGTGTGCAAATATCTGTTCATAATCCCACAATCGAATCCAGAAACTGAAATGGTAAAGTGCCATGTTAAAGGCCTTGTCTAGAAAAGCCCTACGATTTTTGTGAGTAGAGATATTGGTGTGGACGCCCTGAGTCAATGCCTCTTAAGATGTGACAGAAGACTATTGATAGCTGGTAACATTCAGGTGATGTGCCTCAGTGGGTGCTAAGATGGCCCAAGAAGGCATAGGTGTTCCTTTTTAGTACCCCTCTCCGCACTTGGACGGGGAAAGGTGTGAGTCAGGTGTGTGTGTTAACGGGAGACAAAGAAGAAGCATGGAGCTTTTGGAGTCAGACTAAAAGAGATACACAGAGAGGCTGAGTTTTAGAGCATTTCTACACCAGGGAAAATCCTGCAACTTTCTGGATTTTGTTTTCATCCTACAGTCACAATGTGCTCCCTTTACACACACTTCTCTTCCCTTTCCCCCTTTTAACCAAGAGTTCTATAGGTTTTATTTATACAGCCACAAGGTGCTGCCTTCTGTCTCTTTTTATAGTGTGTTTCCTTTTTCATGGTGAAACAGAAAGGGGGTCTTTTTGTTACTACCTTTTTTTGTTTTCAATTAAACCGCAGAAAGAATGAGAAAGGCACTGGAGGTCTGCAGTGTCATGTAATTGACCAGGAAACATCTGTGAGTGGCCGGTCACAAGTGTGCTATAATGCACATATAACAAAATGCCACAAGCCAACTCTGACCTCCTTTGAAAGGAAACTGAACCCTGAGTAAACACTGTACCCTGAAATGTCTCATCACTCTGAAGTGGGGTTCATCTACATAACAATATATTTAACATTAATTTCCTTGTATTCTTTTATTTTGCAAAGATTACTTGCTGCTATTTTCCAGAGTAATATAATAAGAAAATGTTCACTTCGTGCCAGGTTCACCCTTTGAAAAAGTTTGGGAAACATTGCTTCATGCCTTTGATACCTGCCAATGTGTTCTGGTGGGTTACAATGTCACCTTAGCCTGAACGTCCTTTTGTGTCAGGAAAAGATCCTAATGCAAATGGAAAAGGATGAACTTGGAAAGTTCTCCAAGTCTTTTCTTTAAGGGCATCTTAAAAAATCATGTCAGGAAAGTTTGCATTTCTTATCGGACTTGCAAATATGATAAGAAAGGCTTGGAGTGAGATGTATATAAGGGGTAAGGCCAAGCTGTGCTGCTCTACATTTGGGACCCACATTTCATTTTCATCAACGGCTCCGGGATAAAGAAGAAACCATGAAGTGGCTTCTGCTTCTGGGCTTGGTAGCACTCTCCTATTGCAAGGTGACCAAGTAAGTATTGGGCTGTGAGTGTTCTTCAAAGAAAACATGTATAACAGCCTTGCTCAACTTGGCACCCTCCGATGTGCTGCCTGGAGCTGATGGGAGCTGATGTCCAATATATCTGGAGGATGTCAAGTTGGGCAAGGCTGATGTATAATCCTCTTCAGAAACAGCCAGCCTTATCTACAAATTTTATTCAACAAGCTCTTCCAGCAAAGGTTCTCTCTCTGATGCTGAAGAAGTTGTGCCTCAGTTCTCCACCTGAGAATGGAAGATGAGCCAGTGTGGTGTAGTGGTTAGAGAGTTGGACTGGGAGTCGGGAGATCCAGGTTCTAGTCTCCACATGGCCATGGAAGCCCACTGGGTGACTTTGGGGCAGTTACAAACTCTTTAGCCCAACCCACCTCACAGGGTTGTTGTTGTGAGGATAAAATGAAAAGGAAGAGGATTATGGGGTTCTTGGAGGGGAAAAGGTGGGATATAAATGTAATAAATAAATAAGATGGCAACATTTTCTTTCTTCTGTCTGCAAGCACACCGCACATTCTTAGTGTAGGAGCTGCCTTCTTTCTACACATCTGAGTACCTTGTAGAGGAGTTGTTCTTGACCTGAATCTTCAAGGCCAACCCTAAAGCAAATAAATTCAAGTCCTAAAACCGAATTTGCTCCACAGTCTTTGGTAATTAAGATCAGATCTCTTCCTTCTATCGCCTGTCATCATTCTCTTTATCATGGTCCTGCTTAGAGTACCCCTGAAGAAGGTGAAATCCTTGAGGCAAAACCTGAAAGAACATGGGCTGCTGGAAGAATTCCTGGCGAAACATCCTTACAACTTGGGCTCAAAGTACTTCCCTGAACTAGCTGGCGCGTATGATGCTGAGCCCTTGCAAAATTACATGGATGTGAGTATTCTTTATTTGGGAGGTATGTCTGAAGTAATACACTGACATAAGCCTGGCTTACTGAGTTTTGGTCCTCCTCGATGCTCTACGCTGGCAAAATTGCTGTCCGTTCAACTAAAAATAAACCATTTGATAGGTGCTGCTCTCGAGCTTTACCTTACGTTTTGAGAACCGCTCAATCTATCCTTTCCAAAACTTTACACTCTCTTCTCCATTGCTAAGCATCCCCCGTTTGCTCACAAGTGCCCACCCAGTTCTGCCCCTCATGGAGGTGCTCCCATGCAGTCACACAGCATCCCACTACCAGAAACTATCCCTAATTGCCAGTTGGGGATCAATGGAGCAGATATAGAAACAGCACAGAGTGGCAGCACCAAGTTTTCTGTGCTTGCTCCTTCCCATCAGACTTCCACATGTATTGTACTGTGTGAGTTTCACAGCTAGACAGGGCAGTGCAACATAAAAAAAAAGTTAGCCCAGTAACCTCTGCATGAGACCCAAAAAGCACCAGCATTTTGGCCTGGAGAGCAATAAACTAGCTGTCTCGATTTAGGAGACTGATGATGAGGTGGTTTTGGAGGTGGTTTAGGATCAAGTAATATAAATTCAATCTTCTTTCTTGTGGTAGTAAATGGATTTCACAGGGTTTTGCATTATTTCAAAAACCTGCACAACCTGTTTGACCAGAGGTGACAGTGGGACAAAATTAATGTGTGTGTACAGAAAAAAAAATATTCTCTGTCCCCAGCTTCAGACCTTCTGTGGGGATAGAGGGATAGCAATGATGTGCTCTCCTTATGATGCCCCATTTTCTGCCCCCCACAGCTTGAGTACATAGGTACCATCTCCATTGGTACTCCACAACAGGAATTCGTAGTCCTCTTTGATACTGGCTCTTCCAACTTGTGGGTCCCTTCTGTGTACTGCTCCAGTGAAGCCTGCTGTAAGTAGCCTCCCTAACTTTTTGCTTTCAGAAATGGGAAAGAATTGGATTTTCTTTTATTGACATGTTCAGCTGTTTGCTCGTCACTGGGTATAAGAATGGCCATACCTAATACTGGGTATGAGTAGGTGGCTAATAGCCCTTGAGAGGTGGCAGTAGAGGGAATCCATGTGGGCATTCAGGCTACAGCAAGAACTTCATGTTTGGAGATCTAAGTAAGCAGAAGTGACAATTAAAAGTGGAAAATGCAGATTGGGAGTTGGTTATTAACATTTTGTCAGTGGCAAGAATCTTAAGAGTTTAATTTTGGGAAAAGGAACTTACACCTCCCCATTCCCCCCCCCCCAACTACTGGGATGTTGCAACAATGATGAGCAGTAGGCAGGCAGTGCTGCACAACCATGTAGCATGTTGCATTCGCAGGGCCTACCGCCAGTGCAGAATAGCACTTGGTAAAACAATCCTGGAAATAAACTGAAATGCTTGCTTCCAGCACAGGACAGTTCAACGGGGCTCCCTTCTGTTCCATTCTGGAAACCAGAGTTTCAGCTCATTTCCTCTTTCTTTAGGAGGTGTTATCATTGAATGCTGTCTGATGAAATTAAAGGGGTGTCTATATGACACTGCTTTGTAGCCAGTTCTCTCAAAACCCCACAGCATCACTGCTGCAAGGCGAAAGTGATAAATATAGATGGCAGAAGGGCTATCCAGCCAGAAAAATGCAGCACCATTAGCCATTTGGCTCGTCAAGCCCACCCCTTGCCCTGCGTTCCCGCACTACTTGGATCTCCCCCAGCAGCGCCCACTGGCTCAACCCGAACTGATGGAGAAACAACATGGTGGAAAAACAACATAGTAACCATGGAGAAACAACATGGTAACCATGGAAGAACTAAAAAAAAAAAAATCATGGTAAACCCAGACTACTAAAAAGCAGTTTTGGGGGTAAAAGCACAATGTGGCTGCAAGTTGGTGGCTGCATCGTATAAATAACGCAGCGCCGCAGCGCCACTGCGCCGCCACGATGGGATAAATAGGCCATATAGACACTCCCTAACTTACTGTAAAAGAACTAAAGAATGAATATTTGAAGACAAGTTTATTGAAAGATGAATGTTTTCTTTATTTGTTAATGATGCATTTTAAATTGACTGATAATGTCTGTCTGTATTCATTGGGGAGGGGGTTTCCACTTGAGCTTTGGTTGAAGGTATTGTGTACTGAATGATATCTGTATAATAAGGATAACATGATAATAATAACGCTGATATATGCAGAAATGACATGTAGGGGAATATTTTTCATGGCAACTAATGGACTGTCGGGAGAGGAGAATTCCTCTGATCAATGGCCAGGTGTTTTCCCCTCACAATCACCACCAGCTTCCGTTCAACTAAGATTAGGGGGCAGAGTTTTCACATTAGGGGAAATTGTGTCAAGGTGGCTTAAAGTGAAGCATTTCTTCCTTTCCACATTAAGCATCATCATAATGCCACAACCTCATGGACTAACTCCTTTGCATTGCAGCGAACCACCGCCGCTTCAATCCTCAACAGTCCTCCACCTACCAGGCCACAAGCCAGAGTGTCTCCATCACTTATGGCACTGGGAGCATGACTGGAATCCTAGGCTATGACACCGTCCAGGTAACCTTCTGGAAGAAATATTACGGTTTTAATAGTCCAATACCGAGTCAGCATGGGGTCTTGGTGGATAAACAGAAGCAGAAGGTTACCGTCCAGGTAACCTTCTGGAAGAAATATTACGGTTTTAATAGTCCAATACCGAGTCAGCATGGGGTCTCGGTGGATAAACAGAAGCAGCACTTACTGAGAGGCATGGAAGATACTGGGTAGGAATGAACTATACAGGAAACAAAACTGGGTGCCAGCCATTTAGATCTTATTTGTGGCAAAACTAGACCTTCCCAACCTGGGACCAACCACCAAGCTGGAGTCAGCCACACCTCCCGTCTTGTCAGGTCTTTGACTACCCTCTTGCTTTTGCAATTCCAGTCAAGGAGTAAAAACAGGGGGCTTATCACACCCTGCCATGCATGGCTTGTGAACTTCATTCATCTTGTTACATTACAAGTTAAGCCTGACCTAGAATATCCAACATATTCACATTGCACCCTACAGACTGAACAAGCAAAACTCTCCGAGCCATACTATGATTGTTTTGCCTTATTCAAGATCTGGGAGTAGCAGGGTTCAAGCTACACATAAAATAAAGTAAGCTACCCTGGTGCAACAACCTCAAAATACACAGTCAGATAATACTTTTATTAGGACCAACCAAATATGCAAAAGAAATTGTGGGCAAGCTTTCAAGATCTTTATACCTCTTCATCAGTCTTTATACCTCTTCATTAAAATGTTGTAAACCGCCCAGAGAGCTTCGGCTGTGGGGCGGTATATAAATGTAATTAAATAAATAAATAAATAAATAAATCAGTCAAGATAAATTTGGGTAACTAATGAATTTTATTTTCTTTAAATGGGGGAATCATCCATTACACATTTATTTGTTTGTCCCAACAGTCCTAACATGAAACTTTCATGACATCTAGTAGAGCCTAATCCATTTAAGTCTGTGCCTCATCTGCCACTCCAACTTAAGACTCTGACTATGCAGATTTCATGACTTCGACCTCAAGTCAAAGCTTTTCCGCCCCACTCTTCTTTTCCTCCCACTTTTTGTAACATCTTGCCTGACGAAGAAATCTAGAGATCTCAAAAAAAATTGCCCACAATTTTTTGTTTGATTGGCTCTAATAAAATATTGTTTGACCATGGATTTTGGAAGTGTTCAAACTGTGTTCCAGGAAAGATTATTATTGTTTCTCCCAGTGAGAAAACCAGTAATTCAAAACCAAAGGTTAGTGCTATACAAATGAGCCTGCTCAAGTCTCAGACTTGAGTGTTTTCCCCTCCCTCTTCTGGAATGTGCCAGAGTAAGAGATTGGAAGCTTCCACTTCCAGGTTTAAACTAACAATAGTTTGTTGTTTTATATAAGGACAAAACAAGGGTTTATTCAAACAAACCAGGATCCTGGTTTGTTTCAATAAATCATTGTTTAAACTACCAGCAGATAAAGGTTTTGACATATTGACCCTGTTCAGATGACATGCTAAGCCATGGGGGTAAGCATTTTGAGCTAAACATCATGGCTTAGCGTGTCATGTGAACCATTCTTAATCATGATAGCTGCATAACCACAGTTTAAACACACTCACTAACCATTTGCTGCAAAGGGGTAGTGGCCTAACCACAGCGTAGCGTGTTGTCTGAACAGGCCCAATCTTCTCTTCTTGTCCATGTCAGAAAAGGAGAGGAAGGTGGGGGGGGGGATACTTGAGCCCGAGCAGACTTTTTTTATATAGTACTAACCTATAGTTTCGCATTACATTCAAAGCAGCCAATATCATAATAGTCCTTACAACAGCCTTGTAATGCAGACCATTATTCACCAACCTTGATTTCTTTTTAGCATGAAATCAAAATATTCCTTTTCACCGTGAAATTTTAAATTTTTAATGTTTTTTTTAACTGATTGATTACCTGTTTGCTGGTTGAATTTTTTTATGCCTCCTATTTTGAAATATTATAAATGTCTTTTATAATGTTATGTGCACGTCCCTGGGATTCCTTGTGAATGAAGGGTGGTTTATAAATTTTACAAACAAATAAGCAATTATGATCCTCATGTTACAGTCATGGGAAGATGAGGTTGAGAGATACAGTGGCTTACCTGAAACTGAGCTCAGGTTGAGCTGAGCTTTGAGGTAGGGGGAGGATTCCAGTCCATTACAGCGGATGGAAAGCAAAAAAGGAAAAAAAAGGAAAAAGGAAATGGCTACCACCACACATACACACATGTATCAGCTGGGAACTAGAATCTTTTCTCCAAGTTTCCTTATGTGTCGTATTGCCCCTGTCCTTCCACATAGGTTGGAACTATTCAGGTCACCAACCAGATCTTTGGCCTAAGTGAGACTGAGCCCGGCACCTTCCTTTATTATTCTCCCTTCGATGGCATCCTGGGTTTGGCTTTTCCCAGCATTGCCTCCTCTGGTGCAACTCCTGTCTTTGACAACATGATGAGTGAGGGCTTGGTGTCTCAGGATCTCTTTTCTGTCTACCTGAGCAGGTAAGTATGGGCTATCCGCTCCTCTACCTGGGAAGGGTCACAGTAACCATTCATTGCTAAAGGACAGGGCAGAGCAGGAGCATCAACCATATTCTTTCTAGGAATTTAGCAACAGGAAAACGGCAGTTGCTTACACAGGATGAGATTCAGCCCAGATACCAGATTTAGACCCATGTGTAATTGCTAAACTGCAGGCAATACTCTCTTTAAAATGTTAAGAAGCTGACTCTATGCTTCCTCCAAACTGCAGGATCAATAGAAGTTTTGTTGAAAGACGCTTTAGGCTTAAGGCCAGGTAGGATAGAGAACTAAATTAGGCAACCTGCTAAATCTAATGATTTCGCCCCTCTACATCGTTTAATGAGTCTCCTGGAGTACTGAAAAAATATAAGGTGGTAGTTGTTGTTAATGGGAACTAATTAAATAAATATAGGCATCACAACTACTTGGGTGTCACCATAACCCCTGTGGCCCTCTTCTGATTAGCCTCAAGTTTCCCAAGCTGGAACGTAAGGAGCTCCATAAAAGTCGCTGCATGCAAGATAGTCACAGTAAAAAAAAAAGAGAGATCTTATAGAGCAGGAGTGGGCAAAAAGTAGATCTTGAGAGTTTTGGACTTCAACTCCCAGCAACCTTGGCCACTGGCCTTACTTACAAGGGCTTCTGGGACTTGAAGTCCAAAACATCTGGAGATTTACCTTCTGCCCACTGCATTATAGAGTAACCTGGTTTCTCCCAGATGTTTTCAATTACAACACCCAGGATTCCTGAACATTGGCCATGCTAGCTCAGACTGATGGGAGTTGGTAATCCAAAACTTCTGGAGGGTACCATGTTGGGGAAGGCTGTAATAGAGCATCCCTCAGCCAGAGGCGAACCCTGCTTCCCAAGTGGCATGACAGACATGTAGCACTGGCAAAATGAACACTGGGCCAGCAGTTCATTTCTCCAATCCCCCCCACATCCAATTTTTTAATGCACTGCATTAATGTTTGTGTGTTCATTCATTCATTTTTAAAATTCAAAATCTGTAGTTGGGCAATACCTTTATTAGGATCAGCCCAAATTCCACAAAAAACATTCATTTTAAAAAACGTTGATCCTTCAAAGTGCAGAACTACTTCAGGGATTGGAAATGGGGGGCGGTAGGCGCTCTTGGTGACATCAGAGAGGGCCAGCCAGAAAATATGGGGCTTGATGAGCAAATAGTCTAACAAAGCAACTTCCCATGTTTTCCTTTCTCAGCAATGACCAGAGTGGGAGCTTTGTCATGTTTGGCGGTTACGACTCCAGCTATGCTGGGAACCTCAACTGGGTGCCTCTCTCTGCCGAGTCCTACTGGCAGATCACTGTGGACAGGTAATGAAATTCCTACACCTTCAACCATTCTCGCTCTCGTTCACTTCAATGCCAGTAAGAACAAGGTGCAGAATGTGATGTGTTGATGAATGGAGATGCCTACAGAATCCAGAGAAAGGCAAAGGGAGGAAAGAGGCAATGCTGGTGGGGGACATGTAATAATATATTTCAAAAAGCAGCCTTGGACGGTTGGTTTGTTCTTATATGGACCTCTCGGAACATTGGCCTCAAATTTTCTCATCTGCATAATGTGGACAAAATAGTATGGTTGTTTTCTTTCTCTTATGACTTGCCTGTGTTTTCTTCAGCATCACGATGAACGGCCAGAGTATTGCTTGCTCCGGCGGCTGCGAAGCTATTGTTGATACTGGCACCTCCATGTTGGCTGGTCCCCCCAGCTGTATCGCCAATATTCAGAACAGCATTGGTGCCAGCCAGGCCTCCAATGGCGAGGTAAGGAATGACAAGTTTCCGGAGGCTCCCAAGACTGACAGTCTCACAGAAGGGAAGAAATGTGGTTTAACAGGTTCTGACTCCTAGCATGTGGTTTTTGTTTTTATTTTTTAAAGCACTGACCCCAAATCCATATAAGCTAAAGTCAGTTTATGGTGAAAGGGAAAGGCAGGTGTGCGATTGCTTTTCACCCCTTGCCTGCCTGTTGTCTTTCTTCACTATACAAGGAAGCTCCTGTTAATCGCTGTGGAGCAGCGGTTGGGGAACATAATATATATGGAGATAGATGTTTTCTTAATGTAAATAAGGGCTTGTCCAGGCAACTCAGGATTTGGAGAAAATAAATGTCCTGTGGTTACTTATAGGTTATTGTGGGGGATCAAGACATCTTCCTCCAAGAAATAACTTCTGTTAGGAGAGTATTGCCTTTTTTTAGGGTGACCATATTTGGGAAACCAAAAAAGAGGACACCTAGTGTGTGTGGGGGGAAGCAGCTTTCTGAGTCCTGCAGAAAGTACGTTATTCCCCCGCCACCTTAAAGAACCCGATTGGAGTGGAGGAGGGGAAAAGTTTTCATTCTGCACCACCACCATCCACTCCAATTGGGGCCTTTTCTATAATGTCCACGAATGACCCACTTTCCCCTTTAAGACCTCAATTGGAGCTCGGGGTGGGGGAATGATGTGCCTCAAGAAAGCATGTCACTCCCTCCTGCCATGCTAATGGCAGCCTTAAAGGGGAAGGTGTGTCATTCCAGGACATTATTGAAAATTATAGAAAATCCCCCCTGACACCATGGAAAGAACAAAAACCAGGACAAATCCGGGGAAATCCTGACAGTTGGTCACCCTACTTTTTTCAGTTTTCAGCCGAAAGTATGTGCTTGCTAGGAAAATGTCCATTTCCACCCTAGCACTAGTTAGCCAGTGCTATCACATGATTGCGAAGACACAAAGATTGCAGACAATGCCTGTGAGATCAGTGATAGCATGTGACACAACTCTCCCCACCCAGCCCAGTCCTCCCCCCATGATTTGTGTGCCACCTATTTAATTCCTTCTGAATCAGTTCTGGTCCCAGAGAACAAAACAAAACAAAATGGCTCTCCCTTCCCCACCTCCACAATTCCCTGCTGTTTTGTGGCATTTCTTTCTTACTTGTTTGTTTGAAATACTGCAAACAGATATCTCCCAGGAGTAGGGATAATGCCGTCTTCAATTATTTGGGGAAGGAATAAAGTACTGGACTTGGGTTTGCAGGACTATCATCTAAGACTTGGGTTATGCATTGACTGCCTTAGGTAGAGTACTTTAATACAAACAGAAAAGAACTGTGAACGCTGAGGATAACAGTTGTGTCTAAGACCAGCTAGGAGTTATCATCCTAATTAAGGTCCTTCTCTTGGCCCTTCCATCTGGACTAATTCCTATTCCATAGTACGTACATCTTAAGCTTTTCCTTTGCTCTCAAGTTTGAAGGTTCAGTGTCATGTGACTAATATCTTTGTTTTTTATCTATTTTACTGCATGCCAGTATATGATCAGCTGCAGTGCCATGAATAGCCTGCCTGACATTATCTTCACCATCAATGGCATTGAGTTCCCTCTGCCTGCCAGTGCCTACGTTATCCAGGTAAGAGTTTTGGTTAAGCTGATTTGGAATTATCTTAAATCATTTCTGTGAGAGGATCAACCTATGGCGTAAAAAGAATCTAATTCAGTAAGCAGTAAAATAAGCAGTTTCCCCTAGGCATTGTGGGATCTCAAACTCTAGGGGTAGAGAAGTTTTCTCATATTTGAAGTGATTTTGATGGCATGCTTTGAAAATTTCATAGCGTACGAAGGCTCCCATAGTACTCCAAGAAAGGAAGTTTGTGTCCATTTGACACATTTTTTTTCATTTCCATTTTTTCCCCACTCACATTTTCACAGGAGCATTCATCTTTAAAAAAAAATAATGCCGGGTGCAACATCCTCCGTCCAGGGGGAGGATCCCACAATCACCATATCACGAGATCCTCCCCCCTCTCTCCTGGAAAGCTGGGAGGTCTAGACATGCCCGAAGTATGCTTCTGTACACCAGTTGCAGGGGAACACAAGCGGAAGGGTGCTATTGCACTCATGTTGTACTTGTGGGCTCCCCACATGCAGCTCGTTGGCCACTGCATGAACCGAATGCTGGACTAGTAGGTAGACCTTTGGTCTGATTCAGCATGGCTCCTCTTTTGTTCTTATGGCTCAATAGCACCATGTCCGCATCTATATACTCTGTAGAAGCCTTCTCATGCCAGAAAGGCACCCCAGTTGCGTGACTGGTACACAGGCATTACAATTCATTTTATGCTGTTATGTCTTGTTTCAGGGCCAAAGCTACTGCACAACTGGCTTTGAGGGCATCGACATCCCCACTCAGTCTGGAGAGCTCTGGATCCTTGGAGATGTCTTCATCCGTCAGTACTATGTTGTCTTTGACAGAGCAAACAACCAAGTCGGCATGGCATCCTTGGCATGAACGTAACAACATCCATTGGCAAAACCGTTCCCTACAGATAGTCTTTACTTCCCGGAACAAAATGTGGCCCATATGCCCCTCTCCACAAACTGCAACATTAATAACAGTAGAATAAAGGAATATAAAAGCAAAGGAATTAATTGCTTTGCATGCCTCACATAGCAAATGGGAAGGTGGAGAGTGTTTTTTTTCATTTTGTGTTTGTTACATTTTAAGAGGTTCCAAACATTTTTTTCTGCATCAGAGAAGCTTGGCTCTGCCAATTTCTCAGAACCTTTGTTCCACTGAACATCTTTTTTTATTCTACTGCACACACAAAATATCTTCTCAGAAATGAGCTATACTATCTCAAAACATAAACTTCTTGTGAACTTGCACAGCATATCATCCCTTGTAGAAATTGTTCATTTAGAATCCTTCACTTCAAACATTTGAATTTTTCAGTTCTAAAAAAAGCACTTTTGAGGGAATTCAGGTTAAATTTATTTGTCATAAGCTTTGGTTTTAAAAAACAACGCTCTTCTTCTTTTGTCAAATGCAAACATTCATTGCATTGCAGTGTCAAAGCTTCACATCAAACGTAAAAACAAAAACCAATATGGGAGTGCATTTTGACACTTTGCAGCATACGGTGGCCCAGCTGAGGGGAAATTCACACATGCTGACTCGAGTGAATGCACACATGCATGCATGAAAAAGCCATCACAAATCAACCATCACAGAAAGAGTCTTCATATCATCATCTCACCACACAGTAATTCTCCATGCAGGCAGTTCACACAGTCAGCTAAGTGTCACCAAGTGATGTCAGTGTGACCCTTCCTAATTTGGGGGACATTGGGAGAGCTGTGACTAGGAGATGGATTCAAGAAGACTGGGGGAAGACAAAAAGATAGTGCATTGCTATTTTGGTACCAGGTACTTCAAGCCGGGGTGCACTATAGGCATATCTACACTGCAGGCTTACAGTGGCATGTTACTCCCTCTTCCTCTGGGATCCTTGTGAAATTTAGTTCTGTGAAGGGGAATAGGGAGCTCTAACAGATCCTTCTTTGCACCCTCATCAAACTACAATGCCAAAAATTACCTGGGGAAGTCATGGTTTATATAGTATAAAATCAATCATTATAGGTTCGTAGCGTAAATATGCCTTATGAGGTAGGGTGGTTGTGTTACCCACTTTACAAATCAGGAATAGAAACAGTTTGAGAACCCTTACCAAGCTCACTCAGGAGGAGGTCTCTGATAGAGCATGTAACTATCTCAAACACATGGACTCTCCTGCCTGTATAGAGAGATTTGTCTGTTGGATAGCTACAAGCTGTGGAGGTCAGATATACACTAGATAAACTTCAAACTACTTTCCAAGCTGCCATGTGGGTATGCCTAAGGAGCATGTGTATACATTACATTTATATAGGACCTAAACCTAATGAAGAGCCATGATTCCTAGCCAAAGAATTTTAGGAAGTGTTGTTTCATAAGACGACCAGAAAGGCCCAACAAAGGCTTCTCAGCAGGCTCACAAAATTGCAGTTCAGAATTCTGGGGGTTCGGGGTGGCTGGGTGCGTGGGCATGGAAAGGCATAGCCATTCATCTGGTTCCAAATGTTTAATGTTGATGTAATCTTATTAGACAACTCTCTGCGGGAGTTGAGAGAAATGTGTCCTGTCACCTGTTTGAGGAAATGCTGCTGCAAACACTGTCCAACCCTAAAACAAATCCAAGGACTGTAAAGGACCAAATCCCATTCCAGGGAGCCTGGTGGTTAGCAAGCCTCACCAAAGAAATCATAAGTAAAATTCATGTAGAAATCTTAACAGCAAAATGCAAATTTACCTTCAACCTAGAAAAACATGTTTACCCTTAAATACCACAAATTGTATATTTTAAGGTTTATATAATTCCAGCATACTATATAACCTTAATTTCAAAACTTCATTATGCACTAATAGATCTGGTACCAAAGCAAGAAAGGACTTAGTGGAAATGCTCCAGTATTAGAGTCAATTTCGTACATACCAGTGAATCTACAGTGTGGCTCTGTTATATAAAATTTAGTTGAAGAGTACACTTTTGACTTCCAACTTTTCTGCAATATGATCAACCCTGAAGTTTGCATATAATCCTGCAAACAGCAACAGGATTTCTGCACCAGACCAGGTGTGAAGAGATCTACGCAGCTCTGGGGACAAGAGGTTACTTCCCTTGCTGGCAGCAGGCCAGTACCACAACATGCAGCAGGAGAGGTGTGATTAGAAGTTGTCCTTGGTCCTAGCATATATATCCTCCTACACCTCCATTCTGAAGAGGCAGGAGGCTCTGCTGGAGTCTTTATACTGGGATTGCAAAGAGGAGACATTGTCCCATTGTGTTCGAAGGCTAAGGAGATATTGGTTAGAAAACCATATCCTCATATCCTCACACTAGGGCTGAAGTAGTGTCCCCACTAGTAAGACAGAGAGTGGGTACTGCCAGGGATAAAGTAGTGGTAAGGCCAGCTCATACCACTAGTGGCAAGCTTATTTGTAGATGCTCTCCACATTTGAGGTTAAAGTGGTTATGCTCCTCCTGTTCAAAATAGGCCTCGCATTTCCTCATAACTTACGGAGCAGTGCCATTGAGGTTATTCTCACTACCAGGGGGCAATGAAGGGTTGCCCCCCACAGTTTGCTGGCCCATGGGTGAACTGGTTATGTGGGATGAGCTGCCAGAAAGTTCTTGAGGAGAGTCCATATTGGGGCTGGCTGAAGGGGAAAAGGTTTTAGCTGGAGGTGGCAAAGGAAGGCTGTGGGCATTTGAAGATTGAAAGAGGGCAGTTATGGAATTTCTGAGGTTAGCAGTGAGAGAAGTGGAAGGATGAACAGCAGTGGAGGGCACAGAGGTTCCAGTTGTCCTTGTAATGAGAGAAGGAAGGCTATGATGACCAGAAGGGAAGTCACTTGGCCTGGTGGGAGGAGGCCTGATGCTTTCTGGCCTGTTTAGATGTGGCATAGTGGACCCTGGTCGTATCGGAGGATTCGCCGAATGGCCTAGCCAAGAAGAAGGGGGTTTGA